>NC_054603.1:30273362-30442116 GCF_004785595.1 Juglans microcarpa x Juglans regia | reverse complement strand
GCATATATAGTTTTTAATTTTATATAAACGATAAGTCCTAATTTCATCCTCAACTGGAGTAAGTGATGAAGTTCCATCAATGTAAGTGCTTTACCTGAAAAAACGACTTGAGGTATTATCAAAGCAAGTAAGGCTAAGGAATGGTATGGTTTACCAGCCCCTAGCAGATAACCTGCAATCATATAAATTCATCATGGAATGAAGGCAGATTTTGACGTGGTATCAGCGAGAAAAGAAAATATGGGTTTCAATGAATATTAATATTGGAAATAGGAAAAAAATGATTTACCAGCTACAGAGATCTGAGTTATGTCAATAGCGGCAACGCAAATCCATTTAGCAGTTTCTGCTCCAAAAGCAACTGGAAGTGACTGCCCGAACGACATTATTAAGTTTATGAAAGCTACTTCTATGATGGTCAATTATAAATTGTTGCCAACATAGCAATAATTCGTATTACCAAAGGGTAAGAGACAATGGAGAACTGGAGGTACCTGAAGTCCTAATGCTCTGTCTCCTTCAATACTTTTGAAATCATTGACAATGGCAATACCCAACTGAAATGTGATGTAGCCATAATCAAATATTGATGATTGGGTCACATATTTAACATATATGATGTAATACCCTCTGATTATGTATAAAAAGGTGGTGACTGAGATCTCACATTGTTTGTGAGAGAGAAGTTCAAGCCATTTATAACGAATTTAATATGCTCTAATTGTAGCATTATTGACAAGGCCTTTTACACATAGCCATATACTTTTCCCAAAAAATAAAAAAAAATATTATACCCCAGCTATGCTATATAGTAGAGTCAGAACAATTATGTCTGGTGTAAGTGTCCCGAATAAAGCTTGACCAGCCCACCTGTCAACACGAGATCAAGTTGAAATCAATAATGTGTGGTGGAAGTCCATTATGCACCTAGAAAATTTTACTTAATGATGGTTTTTATTTAGCCTATTGTATGAAGCTTGCCTTCTATTAACATATTTGAAACAATTCATTCAGAAAAATTGAACCTACAATCTGAATGGCTTTCCTTCACAACAGGCTTCCAATCCCACAAACAAGCAATAACGATAAATATCCAACATAAGGATCCTCAAGGGGAAAAAAAAAATCTAAGAATGCTCTGCAGTAAGCGACGGAACCAAGAAAATATCTATAATTTCTTAGTAAAAAATTAGGTATTGGCTATCGTACTGATTCAATAAGTCACTTTTGATCGCTAAAGGATTCCTTGCTTAGAACCATCAGATATGTATTGCCCTCTTCATGAGCATAATGTTAGAAAAACACTAAGAACTAGACTTACAATTTTCTCTTGATAGGTCTGAAGTATAGCAAAGGAATTAGTCAACTGAAAAATGCTATACATTAACAATCCTAGGACAAATGTGAATCTGTCTACATTAATTTTAGGAAGGACAGTAAAGCATAGGATATCTCACCATGGCAAACCGATGTAACTTGCTCCAAGGGCAAAATTTCCAATCCATCCATTTTGTTTCAACTGCAAACAGATTTGGAACTTAGTCATGGTTTAAGCAAAGTTTTCACTGCAACATGAAGGAAAACCAAACGGTTTGACTTAGTGACAAGGATGACCAAAAAAGAAGTACCTTTAAAGGTGGAGCAGAGTATATGTATGATACTAAGGATCCACCAACAGCTAGGTAAAAAATTATGGGAAGTCATGCCCGGCCTATAAGAAGTAAGGATTAAGGAACTGATATTCATCTTCAATACTATCATAGGTAGTAACATGAAAAGCCCATTTGAAGTTACCTACCCACGCGTCTAATAGACCAGCCAGGCCAAGTCCTCCCAAAAGCAACAACCAAATTTGTGTGAAGACCTGAAATATTTGGAAAATAAAAGAAAAAATATAAATGAATTAAGTGGAAGTATTTGTTTGCATACCATACAATTGGTTCAATAACTTTGTACCAAAAGGATGGAAAAGAAGACAATAAATTAATGCCTCATTCTCAGATATTGCTCCTGAAGGAATTGGACGATAAGGTTCATTTATTGCATCGACTTCTCGGTCATACCAATCATTGAGTGTCTAAGAAATGAAACAATCAAAGAAGTTTACATTAGATGAGTTTGAAGTTCTTATGGTGTTGAAGTGGAGCATTTTTTATATCGCTAAGAATTATGCCTGCGTATAGCCAGTTAGACATGGCCAGACATCATCATGCAAACAATTGATTTGACAACATCCTCCAAATTCCAGTGAAAATTTCCTGCCATGAGAGTAAAATTGACTCAGAAGATTAAAACATACAATTAAACATATATACATATTAAGATCATAGTGTCTGTGAATTAAAAAAAAAAATATATATATATATATAGGTATATGGCTAAATTCTTGGATCACTGCACATGAATTCGAGCCCAAAACTTGGCAGGATTGATCACAAATAGGAATTAGAGAAGGTCATAACCACCTCAATCTACAGGTTTATGTGGAATTGGACAATGGAATGGCTGATTCTATGCTAACCAAAGAAGGTATCAATACAGGAAGACGATTGAGATATAGTGTTTAGTTGAGAAAAGCATAACGATTTACTGCTTGCAGAACATACTGACTGAAAATACACATCAGAGACTTCCAAACGGAATTGATAAACTAAAAAAATAATCAAATGAAGGAAAAGACTATTATTTGAAACAAAAGACAGCTACTGATTTCATAATATACAAGGAAGGTACCAGAAGCAGCAGCTCCGCAAACCACTCCCAATACCAGTGGAGGCCATGAAACAGGCTTTGTAAGCTGAAGTCGGATCTTCCATTTAGTCTGCAAAATACAATGTCTACCATAGATCAAAATGCTTATCTTATTCCGACTCAATAGATTTCAAAGCCTAAGGCTAAAATTTTGAATGAGGCTATTTCTTATATTTAAACATTAAATTAATAATTTTAATTATTGTATTTTACTTTATATTTGAAATTTATTCTACTATTAGAAGCTACAAGCTAGGATGAAGAAGAAAAAAAAAAATCAAAGAAAAAATTATTATCCTTTATTTATCATAACTCAAAAAAACAAAGCCAAAGGAAAACCGTACGTGGCACATTGCAAAAGTTGCAAATTAATACCAGAATACAGAAAATAAAGAAAAACAGTGTCTTTACCTTGGGTTTGGGTGTGAGAGAATTTATTGTATGGAGAGGCGGAATAAAAGAGCTGGTGAGATTTTGGTAATTTGCTAGAGAGATTGTTTAGAGAATAAGATTTAGTGTTTGTGGGAATTGTATAGAAGCCTTACGACTAGAGAGACAATAAATTGTATTCTTTGTATTCATGTTTAACTGTTGATTTTCTTAATGGAAATTCTAGTCTCTCAAGAGAGGCAATTACCATTTTTTAAATATAAAATCATTGTTTCTTTAACCCTTTTTTTTTTTTTTTTTCATGCGGTAGTGGAATATTAATATATAATATAAATAATAAAACTTGTCTCTTTTGATGAGTTTAAAATTTTGAAATAGTAACTTAACATGACATTTTATCAGAGGTTCCTATATTTACACTTAAATCTCATTTAATTAAAATATTTTATGTACTGGCCCACTTTAATATGGAAGTAGCTCACACGTTTAAACTAGAGTTATTTTTTGTGGACTTTTTTGCAAACCTATTTTTCTAAAAGAAAATACTAGTGTGTCCTTAGTTTGACCATTAGTGCATTTTATTTAGTTATTTATTTTAAGGGCCGTTTGAACAGTGAGTAGAGACAAAAATTAAATAAAATATTATTTTTATTTTAAGATTTGAAAAAAATTAAATTGTTTATTATATTTTATTTAAAAATTTGAAAAATTTGTAATAATTAAATGAGTTAAGATAGTTTTATTATCCAAACAAAATCTAAATGTTTAAAAAAGTTAACATTAGTAAATTTCTGTACTTTTTTTTAAATGTTAAAAAATATTTTAAAAAAGAAAAGTCAGAATGAACTAGCGAGTAGCGACACCCAGCGATAAGAACTAGCCGGCATAGTAGTGCGACCGTTTTCTAAAATATTATACTACTAAGTAATGTTAACATTTAGAGGGCCACTTCCACCGGGGCCTTAGGCGACTGCCTAATTGGCCCACTAGTGGAAGAGCCGGCCCGTTGTCTATAACGTTATACAAGTTGTTGCTCGGCTTTCCGAAGCAGTTTACTTACACTGGACAAAATCTCAAACAATTCAGAGAATGAAAGTTGTAAATTTGTAGTTGAAAATTGAATTGGGGGAAGGAAATTAAATTCAAAACAAAGAGCTCACACTTTCTTGCGCCGCTCCTTTAATGCCTAGAAGCTGGTTGAAACTGGAACCTTCAGCAGCAGGAGCCTTTTTTGGTGTGTGAGATTTAACTGCTTACAAGAACACATAATAGCAATCATTAGAACCCTAAACCAATTCATTAACAATCGCTCATATATATGATGTAGCTACTTCTTATCTATTAAATTAAACTTCAAAATTTTCACCGACAACAGCAAATCTTCTAAAAACAAGACCTTCGTCGGAATCGGTCTCCGCTGCTCTGATCGCAAGTCTCTGCCCTGTAAAGTTCACAGATCAATCTCTCAGTGTAAAAAAAAGAAAAAAACAGACAGTTTAAGCTCAATGGCTGAATCTAAGACCGTCGTTTGGTAGCCGAGACAATGTTTACTAGGTGAAATTTATATGTAAACAATCTTAAAAGGTTACAAATTTTCCTACCCTATATTTGATTTCGTTTTCTTCGGTAATCAAACGGAGCATTAATGAGCGAGGGAACTCACTGGTGAATGACACAGAAGCCCGTAAAAAAAGGGGCCGGGTTCGAAGTCGGTTGCAGTTGATATTTGATAAAGAAACGGAAGAAACTGTGTTCATTGCGGCCGCCATAAATAAGTGAGAAAGCTTCTGAATAGCTAACAGGAAGACGAGGGAGACAACGAGGAAAGGGCGGAGAGGTAGAGGGAGAGAGAGAGAGCTATTTCCTATTGGACTCTGTAGACGACGGCTTCCTTCGCAAAATTATACTGCAAAGATTCTCTCGTTTTAATATTGAGTAATTCTTCTCGTGATTTTAATTTTTATTATTTTTTTATTATTTTATGATGTGATGTTACAAATTATTTAATATATTTTATTTATAAATTTACTATTTAAGATCATATCAAAAAATGATGAAAAAATAATAAAAAAAATGATAAATAAATGGAGCTTTCGTTAATGATTTTTTTTCTTGCGATCGAGTTTTTTAACCCTGCATGATGCAGAAATATTTCTACTTTTTTTGTCCTTTTTTCATCAAAGTCAAAAAAGCAATAGAAATAGGATATTAAGAAGTAAAATCATTTTTGCAGTCTTAAAAGGTCCGATAAAAACTAATTTATTAAAAAAAATTATTGAAAAAATATAATTTATTGCATTTGACTTATATCTAATATTACTTATAAAAATATATAATTAAAATACTATTTCCATCTAGCATAAGAAAAAAAAAATCATCTAATAACGATATCTTTAAAGAAAACAAACAAACAATAGCTCTATGATCAGCACCTTCCTCCTCCGATATATTGACAGTCGATTCAAAATTAAACTTTACTAGGAAAATCATGTAGACGGTCAAAAATCTTAGAGCGGCACAGTTTAAAGTTTTATTTCAATCATGTTTGAGTTAATTTAAGTCTCGTTTTGTTAATAAAATAAAGTTAAAAATTGAATAAAATATTATTAGAATATTATTTTATTTTAAAATTTTAAAAAGTTAAATTATTTATTATATTTTATGTAAAAATTTAAAAAAATTATAAATATTATAAAAATATATAAAAATTTAAAAAATTATAATAATTATATATATGAGATAAGATGAGATAAGTGTGAGTAACAAGTTTGTATTTGTAAGCCTACATATAAAGACAAGTTAGTGGTCAAATTTAAGAATTATTTATTTATTATTATTATTCAGATTTGATTAAGAAAATATGAGTCTTTTCCCTTGTTCTCAGTGGATGTTTATGATTTATTGAAGAGTTCATGCTTCGTTTTCTTGAAGCAATTTGTGTTTTGTTTATTTAATTCGCTGCATTCATGGCGTCATATTTGGTTTACATATATATATATATATGTATGCCACAACAGAATTGTATGATTTCATTCCACTAATTATCACAGGCTAGCTTCAAGTTACATGTCTATGGTCTTTAATAAAAGACTAGTATTGTATGTACTTATAATTTTATTCATACTTTTATTTATAAAACTCATTTTGTTAATTTTTTTTTTAAATTTAAATTTTGAATTTCAAATTTCATGATTTTCAACGTATCAATAACTGACATGCGAAGAAATAAATTTTTTATAAGTTTTTCTTAAGTTGGCTTGTATCAAAATGCCTTGTATTTATATAGTTGGTTACACGTGGCCAAGTCGTGGTCGTGGTTGTAGTTTGTAGGGACCGATGGTCATGGTTGTGGATCTCCCGACCAAGACTAGTTCAAGTGACCTACGACCATGTAAAAGCGAGAAGAAAACTAGAAAAAGTTGAGGAGGATGAAGAGTAGGAGGAGGAGAACAAGATAAGGAGATGAAGGAGACGAATAGATGAAGAGAAGGCGAGGAGGTGTGTAGGGAGAGAAGGGGGAGATGGAAAAAAACAAGGGATAACTATAGCTAAGGTCGGCCCATGCGGGGATGGGCAAATGGGCCAAGCGGGCCGGATGCGGGGACCTACCTAGCAGCCCCACATACAATATCATATATTATAATTTGGAACAACATTACTTCAAGTTTTTTATTCAAATTTGAGCATTAAATGGGAGATATATAGATATATAAAATAAATCTTATAGCATTCATTACTCTTTCAATGCTGTCCAAAATATTTAGACGAACTATAATAAATATTGTAAGATCCATTTTATAAGCTTATCTCTCTCGTATTAAAGGTAACCTTGATCCACAAACCCAACCAACCATACCACAATCCGCTTTGGTATTGGTATTGGATGTTGGATAGGACTAGCTTGGCTTGGTAGGATATATGACATGGATGATACTACCCGAATAGCTAGATATCCTGTAGGCTGAAAGGTAAATTTGTTTTCTCAGTTTTTTATATTTTTATAATTGATAGAATTGCTCGTCACTCGATAGGAGAAAGCAGGTTTATGTCTTCCAATTGAAGAGTGATAGATAATTGTTAGGGATTAAATTGACTGGATCCGGCTCTTTATAAACCTATTACTAATAATAAAAGAAGAGATAAATCTAAGAAATAAGTTGGTAGGGAATAGATAAGTTAAGGAAAAGATAAACTAAAAGAAGTTGACTCAAACTCCTAAAAGGAAAAGGCTTCACAAGGAAAGTTAGACTCTATCACTCCAAGGAAGAAAACAGATCTCTATAAAAGGAGCAGGTATTTACAAATGAAGGATTGACTCTCGACAGGCTCGAGATGACTTCTCTATGCCTAAACTAAATTCATTCATTGTATTAAAGGATATGTGAGGCCATGAGAGATTGTAAAATTATCAATCATAGTGGATTTTGCTCCCAAACAATCCGTGAATGTAGGCTTTTATGTCGAACCACGTAAATCTCTGTGTTTCTCTTTATTTATTTCTATTTACTTATTTATTATTTATTTTATGGATGAACGCGAAGCCCGAATCATCATCATGGGCAGGAGATGATTCTTTCTTCCCTTTCGGTCTGTTGTGCAAATTAAGGTATTAACAGTTGACGTCGTCTGTGGGATTGATTTCTTATTCTTTGCACGGGAAAGGGAAGCAGGACAATTTCTCAACCCACGAGATAGTATCAAGTAAGACAGATAAGACTCATCTCGAATTCTTTTCTTGTTATTTTTATTTAATTAATACTATTGTTGCAAATACAAGGAAAAAAAAACATGTGCATATATGTTGGGCTTGCCGTGCATGTGGGACCTACACTATGCAAGGGAGACGGGTACCATGCACGTAAAGCACGTTACGTGCACACCCATGCAGGCGCACATGGGCACGCAGATGATGGGCGCACATTGTTGTGCACCCAATGACCATCGTGACGAGCGGAGCAGGAATGCCACCTCCTCATCGTGGCCGTTGAACATCCAGGCCAAGCCAGCAGGAGTTTTCCCTCCGACTCCTCATTAGAGTCACTCACCAGAAAGCCAACGGTTCCTCCATCCGTCACGCACGACGTGGAGTCCGCTTGCAGTCAAATGAAGCCACCATTAACCACCGCCTGGATCATTGGTGGGTTCTACCGCTGCCGTGGCTCTCCCAAACCCAGAAGTCAACGAGGCTCGACTTTGCCATGCTCAATGCCAAAGGCCTAGACCAAGCCAGACATTCGTGAGCTCGTGGAGCCACCCATGGCCACACCGCAAACCACCGGTGCTCTTTGTCATCACCACGATGACTCTCGCCCACAAACCAAGTTTGCCATAAAGCACCTCCTAACCATCACTGCAGCACACCACCAAAGGTAGCCGTGGAGACACCCTCGCACCACTAGCCCCTAGAAGCCCACTAGCAAGGTGCTCATAAACCGACAACGATCATTTCTTCCATTGCTAGGCATGCATAGAGGTTGAGAAACTGATCGCCATAGGAGTTCCTTGCCGCAGGTCAAGAAACTGCTCGCCAAGGGAGCCCTTCGCTATAGCTCGGCACGAAAACCCTTTTCGCCACCTTCACCGATGCTCGCTAGGGAAGCTCCTTGCATAGCCACCACGAAGCTTCCTTGCATCCTCGCCCGAGCTTGCCGCAGAAGATGACAAGGTGGCAACTCGTCAACCATACACACCTCTATGGCGTTGCAAGTTCAATGCACGCAGTGTTGATCCACCGGTATTTCTTGCAACACCGCATCCAACGTTACTGTAGTGCATATCACCACCCCCATGGCAAGGATCACCTTGCTAGATTCACACAAGTGCAGATAATATCTTCCAGCTTTAGCTGCATACATGACAGGCAGCACCTCTTGGCTGGCAATGACAGCAATTTCATTACTGCCAAACTAGACCAACGCCTTAGGCAAGCAACAAGACGAACGCCTTTCAGCAAGCAAAAACTCAGCAATCCACCTTGCAAGACCAACACCTTGGGGAGCAACCATACCAACTCCTTTAGGCGAGCAACAAGACCAATGCCTCTCGACGAGCAAAAATTTAGCAGTCTCAATCGTACAAAATTATTGCTACAAAAGCACTTGAGGAACAATTCCTCCAAGCAAAAATATTCAACAACGAATAATCCCAATCAGGAAAAATGGAAAGTAGCAGCAAAATTGCTTTGGAATATACTTTCTTAGAAATCACCCGTGCGACGCAGAACACTGCTTACAAAGTCCCTCTCGGGCATCTTAATTCGTCTTCATTAGAATAGATCGTTTGGTATCACGGGCATCCCGGGCCTTCATTAATGCCAAATCATGTTTGCTCGTGGGCATCGCCCGTGTGTCACCAGCTTTCACCACACTTTAGCATAATGACTTAGGTTTACAAATCTCAAACTTGTAATTTGTATTATGTTAACCTATCTAGTTTTAGGTGAAAACCTCTTAGGACGATCGAACTCAGCCTCTTGCCACAACAATGGAGTCAAGCATCCCTCAAACACTAAAGTTGAGTCCCTAGACTCGTGGTGAACAATGGCCCCACCAAAGTCGAGTCTCCAGACTCGCAGTTAGCGGTGTAAATTTAAACCCAAAAATCGGGTCCAGAACTAGTTCCTATATTGGTTCCGTAGTTTCTGGGACCGGACCGGTTGGAAAAAATATATATATAAAAATTAATTTTATATATTATATAAAATATTTATATATATAAGTTTTATATATAATATATAATTATATATAAAATAATTTCATATTATAATTTATAAATTATAACATAAAATGTTAATCTTAAATATGAACATTTGTAATTTGTTTTAATCATATGTTATTAATATAATTATATATAAAATAATGTTATTATAATTTATAAAAGTTTAATCTTAAAGATGAAAATTTAATTGATCATATGCTTTAAACATAATATATATATATATATATTAAATTCTTAATAATATTTTATCATAAGAAGTAACACTTTATTATATGTTTTTTACATTTAAAAAAAATCAAAAAATCGGACCGGACCAGACTGGAAACCAGTAAAACCAGAGGTACCGGTTTAAGATGGTAACCGCGGCGTAATTGGTTTTGAAAAATGCAAAACCAGTACATACCGGTTTGGTCCTAGATTTTGTCCAAAACCAAACAGGACCGGACACGTTACCCCCTACTCGAGGTGAACAACAACCCTCAAACACCAAAGTTTAGTCCCTAGACTCACAGTGAACAACGACCTTTAAACCACCGAAGTTGAATCCAAAGACTCGTAGTGAACAACGACCCTCAAATACTAAAGTCGAGTCCCTAGATTTGCGGTGAACAATGACCATGCCAAAGTCGAGTTCCTAGACTCGCAGTGAACAACGACCCCACCAAAGTTGAGTCCAAAGCAAGGTTTTGAATTTCATTTCGTATCGGCCGGTACGGCTGAAATATGCCATCCTGGCCGGGTAGAGGGTAAAGAGAAAGATATAATTTTGTACCGGTCAGAATTTTGGCCATTTCGGCCCGTACCAGCCAATATTTCAGATTTTGGCTAATATACAGATTTCGGCCTTTACTTTTTTTTTTCATTTCTTCAAAATATAAGCTCATTTTTATACCTCCAATTTAGACCAGACTATTTATAATTTATATACATATATTTATATATAATTTATTCATATATAGATTATTATTTTGGAATATAATTTTTATATGTATTTTTATATATAATTTATTCATATATAGACTATTTTGAACGGTATCCAAAATGGTACAGGTAGCGAAATATCTCGTTTTAATGCTTCGACTAAACGGTCATTGAAACAGTATTCAAAACATTGGTTCAAAGACTCGTAATGGAATGGACGTGGAGGTCAAAAGACCACATGACCCCATTTTTTAAACACCAAATTCAAGTCAAGAGGCTCACAGTGGAATGGGTATAGAGGTCAAAAGGCCCCGCGACTTTCAAACACCAAAGTCAAGCTCAGAGACTCGTGGTGATGAAACGAGTGTGCAAGTCAAAAGACTCTGCGGCCCTCGCACAACACCTTTTCTAGAAAATGCCGAGTGATGACGCTCGCAACACAACCAATGCCAGCGGGTTACCTTTGGGAACGAGTCACCAAGCTCAACAACCGCCTAGTGCAGGTTTCCTTCAGGACCGAGTCGACGAGCTCGGCAACAGCCTAATATGGATTTAGGGAGTCGATGAGCTTCGTGACCACTTAAGTGTGGGTTACTACAAACAAACTCCAACATCAACCCCAAAATGGGAACATCAAACGATGATTTACACTAGGAGCAGAAAATCCACTACTACCAACAATAGCAAAAAATATCATGAAAATACACAAAAAAAAAAAAAAAAAACATATTATGGAAATATACACTCTTCACCGATAATAAACAATCTCTCGGGAAAATATCCACACAAATAAATAAACTCAAAATCGAGTGCGGTCGAGTACATCTCCCACAAAAGCAGAGCTCCATGCTCACACCTAACGCAGGCGAGTACATCTCTCGCCAAAGTAGAGTTCCGTGCTCTCACCTAATGCAGTCGAGTACATCTCTCGCATATCTCTCCAAACTAAGCTCTTTACTGCTTAGCATAAAACAAACAAACAGAAAACTATGGACCAAACAAGAAACCAAGGACCAATTTTCAAAACTTGTTTTGTAGATTATTAACTTGAAGATTTTTAAGGCTTTCCTGTTCAGCAAATCACTCTTAAGAATTGCGGGCACTGCAGGGGTCAAATCAGCAACCTATAATTTAGTTTCGAGATAAGGTCAAAAATCAAGCTAAGTGAGAAAACCAAGAAGATATAAGACAAGTTGTGTAAAAAGAAAGAGACCCAGATTTCTAAAAGGAAAACGGCTTCACAAGGCAAGTTAGACTCAATCGCTCCAAGGAAATAGACCTCTATATAAGAAAGGGATACCCCACAAATTTGGCAAACTTTCCAGAGGCTTTCCACAGAAGCTCCATATGTACAAACTCTACCATATATAGCAACTCCAAAAGATATTTCTTAAATTCTTCCATTGTATTGTGATATATGTGAGCCATAAGAGATTGTAAAATCAACAATCAGAGTGGATTTCTCTTCCAAACAACCACGTAAATCTGTGTCTCTCTTTATTTATTTTTATTCTCTTATTTATTATTTATTATATAGATGAACGCGAAGAATATTGTATCGAAACTCGAATCACCAACGTTGGCTGAGAATCATTCTTTCCTCCCCTCTAGTCTGTTGTGCAATTTAAGGCATTAACAGTGAATAGTGCCCGCACTTTATTTTTTTCTAATTTCAACTGCTATTTTCTAAATTTCTTTAAACATATTTTTAAAATAAATTCATTAATATTCATTTTCTTAACTATTAAGTAAAAAATAATAAAAATAAAAATCACAATTAATAAATTTTATCGATTAATTTTGTCGATCTAAGTAACATTTTTCAATGAAGAAAAGTCGAGACATGAGATAATTTGAATATGTTAAAAAACGAATGTGAATAAAAATAATAATTATCATAATTATAATTATAAAAACAACAACAACCGTGCATGCATGGGTAATGGTTCTAGCCTCTAGGTATTCCCTTCACTTGGATATTCCATTCCCGCGGGAGTACTAGGCCATGTTTGAATATATATAACGCCAACCAGTCCAAGAGTCAAAAGATGATTTCATTTTTAAACTTACGATATCTACGGTACTGTTAAAACTCATCAAAAAGTTTTCAAACAATATCCAAATTAAATCATCTTTAAAATAAATTTAAAAAATAAATAAAATACTAGAGATTAAAAATAATAATTATAAGCCACAAGATTTTAAATCATCTTGGATGTTGGAAAATCCAGGTCAGCTAATCATTCTGAATTAGGTACGTGCGTGCATGGATACGTAGTTTATACGCAGACGGAAACGGTTGCAAATAAAGTCAAAGACCGACGGCTTAAAAAGAATAGTAAAACTGAAAAGAGCGTACGTACGTACGTAGGAGTTTCCGAAAAGCAAAGGACTTGAATTGAGGCGGGGATTCTGAGGATGGATTTCTGATGGTTCAAAACTTCAAATTAAAAAGATAGCACTGATCTAATCAAAAATGATAAGCCGACGTGCATGCATGCTGTACGTATAGTTATATATATAATTGCCTAGCAATCTATAGAACTCCTACCTAAACTCGGACTATTCAACAAATACAGCCGACTCACGAAGGAAAACCTCTGCCATCGCATTCATCCTCCAATCGAGTACAACAACGTTTTACTGCAAATCTTTGACTGCCTTTTGAATCCTTGGAGAGAGAGAGACACACACACACACACACAAAAACTCTACAGAGATGGAAGATCGAAGCAAGATATTTGTGAGGGCAGACATGGTAGACATTAAGAGGCTGGACAGGCAGCTGGAGGGGCATCTAAACCGAGTTTGGGCGTTGCAGAACCCGGACAATAAGGAAAAGAACGTGAGATCAGCCACCGCCAAAGAACCCTGGGAAATCGATTCCGATAAACTTATCGTAAAAGAAGTGATTGGTCGAGGTACGTTCAGCGCCGTCCATAGAGGGCTCTATGGAGGCCAAGACGTTGCCGGTTAGAACCTCAATCTCCAACCTTCTTTCTTTTCTTTTGATTTTCATCTTTCTTTAATTTATTGGGTGCATAGGGTTTTTGTTCTGATCTCTTTGTTTTAATAAATTAATGTTCTTGTTGATCTGCATCTGTATGCATTCTTTTGGTCATGAGATCATGAAGAGCATTAATATTTCAACGGGCAGTTGTTAGTTCTTTAATATTTCCCCTTCAATTTTAAACAAAACAAAACGACGACATTATAAGATTCAAGTTTTACTAATGACTTTGTTCCCTTTTCTTTGCGATAAACTGTCAGTTAAAGTGCTGGAGTGGAGATCAGCACAGGGAACAGATCAGGCTGAAACAACTTTACTCAGAAACGCTGCTTTTAAACAAGAGGTTTCTGTTTGGCATAAGCTTGAACATCCTAATGTTGTCAAGGTACGTACGTAGCACGATATATGAACTTGCACTCTTTAATTGATGTTTTCTTTCTCTCTCTGTTTTTTTTTTTCTCAAAATTCTTTTTAAAGAAAAGTACTTATAATTAGGTTTGCGATATAAGTTCTTTTATGCTAGTTTGGTTTGTTGTTAGATATGGTGATCTCAGGGTACAATCCTGTGCATTTCCTTTTAAAAAAAATAATTTATTATTAAAAAAATAATTTTTGTACGAAGATCTCATATTTATCTAATTTGTTTTTTTTTAAAGGAAGTGAACAGATCTTGCACACTTTAAGACTACAAATATTATTTCTCTTTTAACTTCGAATATTTAGTCGATAGAAGAGTCAATTTTTAAGAAGACTCCTTTTAGTGTAAGATGGGTGGAGGCATTCAATATTATTTCATTTATATGACAGTATTGTATAATATTTTGTAAAACTCAAAATTTAATATTCTTGTAGAAATCAAATTATTTCGTGTAAATAGCATATAATGTCATGTATTCTCTATCCACATCGGCTCGAACTAGAATTCGTATTAATGTGTTGTGCACCACTTATATTATTTTGCAGGCTATCATGTATAAGTAATCAGTCCAAAAATTTTTCAACATAAACAATGAAGTGAAATACAATAAAAAAAACGGGTACACACACACACACACACATATATATATATATATATATATATAATACTCACTGATCATGTCTTTACTGATCTTATTCCTATTACATTTCGTAATACATGATACCTTAGCCAACCGTCTACTCGCTCATGCCCTAAATGCCTTCTCTAGCAAAATGGGTCTTATAGACACGGTTTTCAAGATTCACTTTACGACTGAGGTGGCGCCAATAGAAATAAGAATAGAACACAATTAACAAAATACCAAGAAGTGATTAGAAGATGACTCAATGAATTGAAATGAACAGTTATTCTTGTCAACGGAAATGGACACAATTCAATTGAAATGGACACAATTACAATGGACATATATATAACTCATCATCAACATGAAATCTTTCTTGAGTCGGACGTACAACTTAATATTGAATGAACAATGTCGGATCATACTATATATATATATATATATATATGATGCTTATATGCTCTTGCAAAAACTGTTTTCCATGTAGAAAATTGATCACTATAGAGTCGACTCTTCCTCTAGAGTTACACCTGCACGCATACCTACAGGCACACACACACACACACACATATGTCCTGGCAATAATATTATTCTAGCTAGTTGAATTTTAATTTGTTTTTTATTCCTCAGTTCATAGGAGCTACAATGGGCACCGACTTCAAAAACCAAGCTGAGCGAATTGGCATGCCAAGTAGTACTGCTGCTTGTATTATTATCGAGTATCTTCCTTGGGGAACTCTAAAATCTTACCTGATAAAGAACCGAAAAAGGAAGCTGGCTTTCACAAAGGTCATACGACTCGCACTAGATCTTGCAAGAGGGTAGGATTCCCTTCCCCATATATTAGTTAATAGATTATTGAAGCAGCACTTGATCAACAGCTAGCTAGCTAGCTAATTAATTAAGCTCTTAGGAATTTACTTTGCCCTGATCTGGCTCCTTGCAGTTTGAAGTACCTTCACTCCAGGAAGTTTGTCCACAGAGATGTAAAGACAGAAAACGTGCTTCTTGACAAGAATCATTCTCTAAAGTTAACAGACTTTGGAACTGCTTGTATTCAGGATTCAATTCCTGATGAGATAGGTCGTACAGGGACCCTTGGTTACATGGCTCCTGAGGTATATAGTTTCTTGACATTTTTCGAAAGTTACAGCTATTTAATTTTGTGTATCATTTTATTTGTGGTCTTAAAAGTGTCTTTAGTACTGGCATGATTAATGCTGCTTATAATATATATTGTAGAATGTTATAAACTCGATCAGTTGAAGCTAATTAGAACTAATTGGAGTATTCTGTAGATTAAAATGATGAGTGATTTGAGATATATTCGTTTAAAAACCTTTTTGGAAACTTCTGGCCAAGTATTAATAATATTAGTGGTACTGCTGCTGCAAGTTTTCCTTCAATTTGGTTTCCCGGCCCCCATAAATCCCTGTATCCAAAAGTTGCAAGCTGCGAATAACCTTAGATTTGTCAATATGCATGGTGCAGATGTTTGAAAATAAACCATATAGCAGGAAATGTGACGTGTACAGTTTCGGAATTTGCTTGTGGGAGATGTATTGCTGTGACATGCCATTCCCTAACGTCAGATTCTCAGAATTGACTTCGCCTGCTGTTTACAAGGTATATACACTACATATATATATATATATATATCATATATGATATATATATATATATATATGACTTTCTTCTTCCTAGCTGTATGTGACTGACGATTCGTATTAATTATCATCAGGGCTGACAAATTCTAACTCGATTCTTGAAATTAACTACAGATTTTGAAGCCCGAGATTCCCAACTGCTGCCCAAGCTCTTTTGCAAAAATTATAACGCAATGCTGGGATGCAGATCCCAGAAAAAGACCAGAGATGGAAGAGGTAGTAACAATGTTGGAAGCCATCCAAACTTCAGAGGAGAGCAGAAGGCTACGAAGTTGTTTTTCCTTCTGCCACAAGTGATAGCTTTAATTATTTGGACGTTGCAATTATGATCAAGCTAGGAGCATTGAAGCTTGGGGTTTATGTTGAGTATTGTGGAGTCTGGTTCTGACCGCTCTAACGGAGGAGCTAAACAAAGAGTTTGCGCAAGATGTGTTCGACAGGGAGCTCAAGCAGATGCGATACAGAGAGTTAACTTGACACTTGCTCAACATGCCGCTCGAGCAGAGTTCAAGTCAAAGAGTTTGCTCATGAGCCGCTTGACAGATGGCTTGAGTAGTTGACCAGTAAATAGATTCACTCGACGTGCACTTGACACTCTGTTCAAGCAAACATCGCTTTATTTGAGAAATTATGGTTTCCGCCATATACCCTCTATATATATGTTGTTTTATTTTACTGTGATTGTATAGAAGTGCATAGTAGTTGCCCCATTCATTGTATTTTTCATTCTTTAAGAAATAAAATCCTCTACAGCGCCCGTAGACGTAGGCAATTTGCCAAACCACGTAAATCTTGTGTCATGTGATTGTTTAATTGTTCTTTTCGTGTTTACTTTCAATTTTTGTCATCGTTTTTCACAACAATTTATATTAGAGCCAATGTTTGGGTCTGAGGAAAAATGATGGCTAGATTTGGCCAATATATAGATTCGCTCGATGTGCACTCGACACACCGTTTGAGTGAACATCGCTTTATTTGATAAATTAGGGTTTCTGCCGTGTACCCCCTATATATATGTTGTTTTATTTTACTGTGACCGTACATAAGTGCACAATAGTTTTCCCATTCATTGTATTTTTCATTCCTCAAGAAATAAAATCATCTTTAGCTCCCATGGACGTAGGCAATTTGCCAAACTACGTAAATCTTGTGTCGTGTGATTGTTTGATTGTTCTTTTTGTGTTTACTTTCAATTTTTGTCATCATTTTTCACAATAATTGGTATCAAAGCCAATGTTCAGGTTTGAGGAAAAACGATGGCTGGAAAAGAAGTGAAGGTATTCGGAATCGAGGAGTTCGATGGCACAGATTATGAGTATTGGAGGATGCAGATAGAGGACTACCTCTATGGGAAGAGACTTCATCTTCCATTGTTAGGGAAGAAGCCGGAGAGCATGGAAGAAGCTGATTGGAACCTGTTAGATCAACAGATTCTGGGGGTTATTCGGCTAACTCTGTCTAGATCTGTAGCACACAATGTTATCAAGGAGAAGACAACTGCAGATCTCATGGTGCCTGTGTCAGGTATGTATGAAAAGTCATTAGCAAAGAACAAGGTACACTTAATGAAGAAGTTGTTTAATTTGAAGATAGCAGAAGGTACGTCTGTTGCACAACTTCTGAATGATTTTAATACTATCACAAATCAATTTTCGTCTGTTGAAATTGAGTTTGATGATAAGATACATGCACTAATATTTTTGGCTTCACTGCCAAATAGTTGGAAAGCCATGAGAATGACTATTAGTAATTCTGCTGGTAAATCTAAGTTGAAATATGATAATATACGTGATTTGATTTTGGCTGGGAAGCTGCGCAGGAGAGATTCAGGCGAGATCTCGGGTTTGAGTTCAGCACTGAATATTGATTCTCAGGGGAGATCATAAGACAAGAATTCAAAGAGAGGCAAATCAAAATCAAAGAATAGAGGCAAGAGCAAGTCAAGACCTGTGCAGCAGGCAACTTACTAGAATTATGGCAAGGCTGGTCACATAAAGAAGAACTGAAAAATAAGGAAAATGATAGTTCTAATGTGGTTATTGAAGAAGTATAGGATGTGCTACTACTTGCAGTTCATAGTCTAATTGATGACTGGATACTGAATTCAGGAGCTTCCTTTTACACATTTTCCCATCGGAGATAATGGAGAACCATGTTGTTGGTAATTTTGGGTAGGTGTACTTGGCTAATGGCGAGACATTGAACGTGGGGGGAATGAAAGATATTGATATTGCACTCCCTAACAAGAACAAGTGGACCTTGCAGAAGGTCATACACATTCCTGAGTTTAAAAAGAACCTCATTTCTGTTGGGTAGCTTTATAATTGTGGTCATTCAGTAGTGTTCACAGATAGCACCTAGAAGGTTATTAAAGGGGCATTGGTATTGGCTCGGGGTAAGAAAACTGGTACTTTTATAAAGAGCATAACATATTTCTGGCATTGTAGGCTTGACCATATGAGTCAGAAGGGCTTGAAAGAACTACTGTCTAAAGGCAAGCTACCAAAACTAAAGTCAATTGATCTCAGTATGTGTGAGAGTTGTATTTTGGGAAAGCAGAAAAATGTCAGTTTCTTGAAGAGTGGCAAAACACTGAAAACAGGAAAGCTGGATCTTGTGCACACAGACGTGTGAGGACCTTAACCAGTGGCATTTCTTGGAAGTTCTTGGTATTATGTCATGTTCATTGACGACCAAAGCATGAAGGTATGAGTTTATTTTTTGAAGCATAAATCTGATGTATTTAACGTGTTCAAAAATTGGAAGGCCTTGGTTGAGACAGAGATAGACTTAAAGCTGAAATGCTTGAGGTCTGACAATGGTGGTGAGTATATTGATGGAGGGTTCAAGGAGTACTGTGCAGCTCACAATATCATTATGCAGAAGATCATTCTTGGGACACCACAGCAAAATAGTGCTGTTGAACGTATGAACAGAACTATTAATGAGCGTGCTAGAAGCATGAGGCTGCATACTGGATTACCACTTACATTCTAGGCAAACGCAGTCAGCATTGATGTCTACCTGATAAATAGAGGACCATCAGTTCCATTAGATTGTGGATTGCCTGAGGAGGCTTTGAGAGGGAAATAGGTTAAATTTTCTCACCTTAAAACATTTGGCTGTTTTTCTTATGTTCATGTTGGTTTTGATGCTCATAGTAAACTTGAGTCAAAGTCAAAGAAATGTTATTTCATTGGCTATGGAGACGAGGCATTTGGCTATCGTTTCTGGGATGAGCAGGTTCGAAAGATCATAAGAAGCAGGAATGTGATATTTAATGAGAAGATTATCTACAAGCACAAGTCCAATATAGTTTCTGAAACAGTTCCTCAGGAATTTGAGTTTGTGAGACTAGAGGTCACAGTGCAGTGCAGATATGTGAGTGTCGGAGAGAGTGGACTTAGTACACCCATTCCTATTATTCCGCAGTTAGATCCAGAGCCGTCCACACCTGCAGTTGCAGTTCGTAGCTCAGTTAGGACTATTCGTCCTCCACAGTATTTTTCACATACTTTGAATTACATTATGTTGACAGATGATGAAGAATTGCAAAGCTAAAAGGAAACTTTAGAAGATGAAAATTCTAACAAGTGGGAGCTGACCATAAAGGATGAGATGATTCTTTGTTAAGGAATCAGACATGGAAGTTGACGGAACTTCCATCAGGGAAAAAAACATTGCACAACAAGTGGGTATATCGGGTGAACATTGAGCATGATGGTAGTAAGAGATACAAGAATAGACTTGTTGTAAAAAGCTTTCAGCAGAAAAAAAAATGTATTGACTATTTTGAGATCTTTTCTCTAGTGGTGAAGATCACAACTATCAGGTTAGTACTGACAATGGTTGCTACTGAAAATATGTATCTTGAGCAGTTAGATGTAAAGACTTTTTTTTCTTGGTAACCTTGAAGAAGACATCTACATGCATCAACTTGATGGGTTTGTAGTACAGGAAAATGAGCGTTCAGTTTGTAGACTGAAGAATAGCTTATATAGCTTGAAACAAGCTCCTAGACAATGGTACAAGAAGTTTGACAATTTTATGTGCAATTTAGGGTACATCAAATGCTAAGCAGATCACTGTTGCTATGTCAGATATTTTGAAAATTTTTACGTTATTTTGCTATTGTATGTGGATGATATGCTTATTGTAGGGGCTAGTATTGATGAGACCAATAATCTAAATAGGCAGATGTCAAAGCACTTTACAATGAAAGATTTGGAAGCTGCAAAACAAATCATTGGCATGAGAATTTTCAGAGATAGAGTCAATGTCACATTGAGACTCTCCTAGGCTGAGTATGTGAAAAAAGTACTTAGTAGGTTCAATATGGACAAGGTCAAACCAGTTGGCACACCCTTGAGTAGTCACTTCAGACTTAGCAAGGATCAATCACGAAAGTCAGAGGAGGAACAAGACTACGTGAGTAAGGTTCCTTATACCTTAGCTATTGGTTCGCTTATATATGTTATGGTCTGTACGAGACCAGATATTGCCCATGTAGTGGAGTTGTGAGTAGATACATGAGTAACCCAGGAAGACAACATTGGGAAGCTGTATAGTGGATTCTGAGATATCTAAACGGTTCCTCATAAACATGCTTGTGTTTCTCTGAAGAGAGTTTAGAGGTGCAGGGCTATGTTGATTCTGATTTGGCTGGAGATACCGATAATAGAAAGAGTACCACAAACTTTGTTTATACTCTGGGTGGTACTGCCATGTCTTGGGGTTCTAATTTGTAGAAAACAGTTTCTTTGTCTACTACAGAAACTGAGTATATTACAGTGTCAGAAGCGTTAAAGGAGATGATTTGGTTACAAGACTTCTTGGAGGAATTGGGTAAAAAGAATCAGAAAGGTACTCTCTACAGTGATAGTCAAAGTGCCATATTCATTGCCAAGAATCCAACATTTCATTTCAGGACCAAGCACATTTAGATCAGGTATCATTTTTTTCAATCATTACTAGATGATGACCAGCTATTACTTGAGAAAATTTGTGGAAGCAAGAACCCTGCTGATATATTAACAAAGGGTGTTACACTGGAGAAATTGAAGTTGTGCACAACTTTAGTTGGTCTTCTAGCTTGCATAGAGGGGCAATGAGTTATAGAGGTGGAGGATATCATGTTTTGAGGTAGAGGGCGATACAGTGGGTGTACCAACCTCCAAGTGGGAGAATTGTTGAGTATTGTGGAGTCTGGTTCAGATCGCTCGAGTGGAGCCTTCAGGCACTGGAGCAAAGGAGCTAAACGAAGAGTTCACGCAAGATGTGCTCAACAGAAAGCTCAAGCAGATGTGATACAGAGAGTTCGCTCGACACTCGCTCGATATACCACTTGAGCAGAGTTCAAGTCAGAGAGTTCGCTCGTGAGCCGCTCAACAGATGGCTTGAGCAGTTGGCCAATAAATAGATTCGCTCGACGCGCGCTCTACACGCCACCCAAGCGAACATCATTTTATTTGAGAAATTAGAGTTTCCGTCGTGTACCCTATATATATATTGTATTATTTTACTGTGGCTATATAGAAGTATACAGTAGTCGCCCCATTCATTGTATTTACGATTTCTCAAGAAATAAAATCCTCTGCAACTCCCGTGGATATATTCAAGTTGCCGAATCACGTAAATCTTGTGTCATGAGATTATTTGATTGAAGTTTTGGGCACGACTTGAGTACTGTTGTAACCTTTATATTGATATAGTGGATTATTTGCCCCATGGTTTTTTTCCTATACACTGGAGGGTTTTTCCACGTAAATTTGGCGTATTCTTTTCTCTTACTCTTTCTTGGTATACGTGCTAGCTTGAGTATTTGCTTGTCTGGTTTGCTTGAGTTATTAATTCAATTCACATCTAGTTGTACATATAAACTTTCCTCTTCCTCCCTCTTTCTCCCCTGCGTTGTACCCCCTCCCCGATCCCTTCTCCCCCTATGCAAATCCACGTTTCTATCATCCATGCCCTTATTGTCGTCGCCACCATCGTCTACATCTCGCCACCTCCAGTCGTCGATAAGCCCTATCTCCCTATCTGTCGATCTCGCTCTCCCTCCCCCCGATTTCTCTCCCTTTCTTAGACTATCTTTTCTCTGTGTTGCTGCCATTCCCATAGCTGTCTTTGATCACCTCGGAAGTGCAACATGCTGATCCACTCAGATTTGTTGTTTCTCCACTCAATCTCCTCCACCACGCCTAAGAGGTAGCAGTTTGAGACCTACGACAGCTCAACAGATCTGCTATGGATCTCGACCCGCCACTCAGATCTGTTGTCGCACGGCATCCTCCTTGCCCACGCCATTGTGCCGTCGATTTCTTTTTCCAAATTCACCGCCCTTTCATCTTTTAGTAGTTCTCTCTCTCTATTCTCTCCCGTCTCCACCACCCATGATTAATCACCACCTCAATACGCCGTAATCGGGCATCCTTGTGTCGAGCACCGCCCCTTGCTGTCCTAAAATACAACTCCCAAGATGTTTCATCTCAGCCTTTACCTTGTCTTCACTTCTGTTCTTGCGCCATCATGAGCACCACCCTCATCCTTTTCCATCCTCTAATTTCATCAGATTCGCCACCCACAACTGCAAGTTGTCCGCCATAAGCCACCACCACTGTTACATCAAGCCTTCGCTGTCACACTCGACTGAGGCGTCTCTGTAAACTTCACTATCGCCGTAGTATTCCACCCCTCCAGACACCACCACACGACATGTGCGCACATGCTCATGGGATACCTTAGGCAATACCTTTGATCATCTAGAAATTTGCCGTCCCGTGTTGTAAGTAAAACCTTAGATTGACCCTTGGAATACTGACATTGAAAAATTGTATTTTTATTACAGTATGGTTGTGATTGGTTAAGTGACCAAGAGCTTGTGGAGTGTTGGAATAATAACTGTAGTTGGTGATGAATTGTTGGATGAAAGCAGGGTGAAGCATTGGGAATCATGTGTAGTCTGGAAAATTATGAAATTGTTGGAACTGTGACATATGTGATGTCTGTGTGATGAACTGTATGTTGTTTTGTTTGTACTATGACATGCCATCCAATAACTGTTGTTGTATAATTGCCTATTTATTTTCTTATCTACCATTTTTAATAGTGCTCTATTCTTACTTGTGCTGTGAAACTAGAAAATTGTGGTTTTTTATGTTATAACAAAACAATAGTGCTACAGGCAATCGAGTCGCGCCCCCTTTGTGGAATCTACTGACGTGGTATAATGCCTGCCAGCCGATTTATTTATTAAACCAAAACAATATTATTTCTATTAATGCCACTTTGGACGCAATGTCGCGGGGTTCCCCAGGCCGGTTGCTTCCATAATTTTTCATAACAAAAAATGAGGATTTTGTTGGTGCGTGCGTTTCACGACCCCAAGCCAAGATGATGTATTATCTTAGTAGAGCTCATCTGGTTACTCGGGAGCGTATAAAACTGAGTGACGTCCTTTTGGTTGCCGCTGGGTGGCAACAGGCTCGGCCAAGACAGTAACGCTCTTGGTACGACTCTGTTGCCCCTCTGTTGGCAGGGCTAGAGGATGTCTGATTACATACACGCTGGGCGTGGAGCTGGGCATTGTTAGGGACCGCGGTCTAGTCCCTAAACATTGTGTCGTCCTCGCCTTGGTTCTCTTTGTGATGATCGAATTCCTTAGCCCTCTTGCTTGGACTATGAACAATATTGGCAATGTATGATGGAAAATGTGAGTTACTAGGTTGATGAAGATATGGTGTTTAGTGGTAAAATGGTAATGATGATGAGTTCGGGTGATCTAAGTGATGAATATGTGTGCTTGATGCTAAGTGGAATGGCTTGAAGGTTGCCCTTGATGTTAGGGACACTTGGAAGATTATTAGGGTTGGTATGGTGAAGTGTAACTAAGGTTTTGTGTAGTAACTAAGCATGATTTCGAGATTGGGAAGTGATGGACTAAGGTTAGAGTCTAAGATGAGTTGCTAGGGTTTGAGAATGATATGGATGAGAGAGGCTAGGGTTGGCCGATTTTGGGGTTGGTTACCCATTAATGTTAGGATGGTTCGGTTTTGGCAATTGGAAGATGATCTTAGTTGATTAGATGGATTGGAAGTATGGAGAGATTTTAGGGATTGGATTTAGGAGATAAGATGGAGTTTGAATGAGTCTAGGGTTGTTCCTTGACTTTAAGAATTTGCTAAGATAAGATGAGATTTGGATATGGTAAGTGGATGAATATGGATGGTGTTTGAATAAGTCTAGGGTTGTTTATAGAGTTTAGGAATTTGAATTTGAATATGGTAAGAGGATGTAAGTCTTTGATTGACTTTGAGTGATTCAAGGAAATGATAGATTTGAGGAATGAAGTGATTCTAGGGAAGTTCCTAGAATTAAGGAACTTGAGATGGAGATAGGATTTGAATGATGAGTAAGGTGGTTAGGGTTGATCCTAATTGGTAAGATGCATGTGAGTTGCTAGGAATTGAAAGTTTGACTAGGGTAATGGTTGTATTTCGAATTTGGAGGATTTGGAAGATGGAAAATGAGCTCCTAACTTGTAGGAGATGATTTAGGGATTGGTAGGATATTTGAAAGATAGAGATGATTGAGAGAAGATTCCTAAGTGGTAGGAATCTATCAAGCAAAGGTAAGGTTTTGGTTTTGGTAAGTGAAGGAGGTCTTAGTTGACTAGAGTGATTCTAGGGAATGATAGATTTGAGGGGTTGGTTGAGTGATTTGAAGGATGAAGGTATTTAAGGGATATAGATGAAATAGAATTCCTAAGATCAAGGGATTGGGTTTGGATGAGTCAACTTTCCTAAAATTAAGGAAGTTGCCAACTTGGGACTCTTGAGGGATGGTTAGGGTTTATGGAGATGATGGAGGCTAGATATGGTAAGTGGCTATTATGGAAAGATAGAGACAAGGGAATTTCGGCTAGGGCTTAGTTGGATTGGATGAAAGGTATTTTAGGATATGGCCGAATATGAAAATTAGGTCAAATGATGTGGTGGTCAAATATATAGTAAGGAATGGATCAAAATGGATGCAAGGAAATATTTGGATGAATAATATGGATGAACACGTATAAACATTTAAGAACACAATGATGATCAACTTCACCACCAATTCAAGAATGTATAAAGATGAATGGACTCAACAAGAAATATGTAGACTCATTTTGATTTATATGGATATTTAGATATGCAAAAAGTATAGATGAACAAGATAGGAAATAAGAACAATAAAGGAACAAAAAGATAAACCAATCACATTGATTCACGAATTGCACAAAGTGTAAGGAAATCTCATATATTGATAGATAAGCGATTCAACACCTATTCATGAATTTTAAGGTGATGAATCAATGATAGATAAATGGACAACACATATTTACGAATTGCAAGGTAATGATCTTCTACTAAGGATTCATGAATTGCACCCAAGTAGCCCAAGTGCCAAGTACCGAATGGTGATCTCAAGAACAATAATCTAGCCACTTACGAAATTTGCCAAAAGTTTAAAAGATATAAACTAAATACCTAAGGGTCCTATTTATAGACCTTACAAAGTAAAAACCCTAATTGGTCTCTCGATAAATAAAATAAATAAATAAGTGATAGTGGCGTGGGGCCCATGGGGGCCCACGACATTGGTCCTTAGTGGCCTAAGCTGGCCCATGGCATGTGCAAGTGGGCAAATGTGAGCCATATTCTAATTGACCCGTGCCATTCTTGCAATCTTCCTAAGGCATACACTAGACCCCTAGGGAAGTCCTCCAAGGATGGGCTTGTCCCCGAAAGAGGTCCACTCTCGACTACCCATGCATGCCTCGGACCATATCCTAGGGCGGTTTTTTATGGGGTCTTATCAGGCATACTCATTACGAAATCACACACATGATCGTTACTCATGGTATGACAAAGAGAGCCAGAGTGTGTGGATGGTCCCTAGGGGAGACCATGGTGCACATCATAATAAATGAATGTTATCTATGTATAAATGTGATTTGTGGTATGAGTGGCTATAGTTAAAACACTTTTTTGTAAAGAATGCAAACAAGGTATTTTTGGATAATCTTTTCTAATTGTTGTGCACATTATTTGTATGCTTCCATGTTTGATATTCCTGGTTGTTGATCTGTGGATTTACTTGCTGAGATTGCGAGAACTCATTGTGGTGTTCCAACCTGCGGTTCCGTCTGAGGAGTGAAGACTTGGGTACCTTTCCCCTTATGTAGCATTGTTAGGTGTTTCCTTTTTAATTAGTTGGATGATTATATAAAATTTTATGTCGAGGATTGGGAGACTGGTGGCTTATGAATTATTTTTTTAGATTTGTAATTTGAATTTCTGGTATTGTTGATTGACTACCCCTTTTTATTTTTCCATTACAAATTCACTATATGCATTCATTGAGCACGCGAGCACACACTATGTTTTCAGGCTATGCGAGGGGTGTTTGACCCAAGCGGCTAACATCTCGGCATCACGACTCTTGCCTGAACGCATGTGGGGGCCGAAGGCGCCACAAAACCCAAGTTTCCAAAACTCATTTAAAAAAACGAGACCCACCCAAAGAAACTTATTTTTATATGACAAACTTAACTTTTTTTTTGAATGACTACTTCTTGCGATTCAATTGAAACTCTAAAATCATGATGGATGCCGAAATCCTAAATGGTTTCGCCAAAATTCTAAACAATCGGTTTTAGTTTATGTGATTAATCACTTGATTAAATCACTTTCATACATTAACCACTTAAATACATATTATTACATCCACATGCATTTATTCTTTTATATCTTGACAATTTCATTGGGTCAAGAAAAATTAGATTCTGAATTGCTAAAAATCGAAACTCGAAACAGACCCTCTATTGATGTCGTGTTTCGCAGCTCGAGCACTTCCGCAATAACCAAGCTTACGCCACCTTTAACTAAGAAGAAAGGGCTCTGGTGACATCCGGGGTCACTCGGATGCCAAAGTCAATGAACAATCCTATAGTGATAAGAACAACTATAAAGAATAGTAAGAATAATCAAAATTCAGAGAGAGACCTCCTGTAGAAGGGATGACCGTTTTTATACCTAATCTAGGTTCCACTGTCGAGAGAGATCGTGGCATGTCAGGTGTTAGGCCTGCTACCACTCATTTCTTGCTGTCACAGTGTGTCAGTTCCCAGCTTAGACGGCTGAAGGAGATCGTGGCGTGTCAGCCGTGCTAGATCTATCCTGCTGTTTTCTGCCAGGGTTGGGTGTCAAGTCGTGAGCGAGCCGTTCTTCGTACGTGGGGTGCACCGTTGCGTGCTGGATCTCCTGACACATGCATTGAATGTGGCATGTCTTGAGTCTAACGAGTCTGTGACCGGGCACGTTCAATCGTTCGCATGTAGTTGGATGTCCTGCTCGACGCCCTATGGTAGGGCTCAGTAGGCTGTCGAGCCCTGAGACGATCTCATTGGTATATCCGAGCTCAGCACTAAAAGGCCTCTCCAAGTAGGTTTGCAGTCACTGGCTCGCGCACGTGGTCCTCCAGCCTGGACTCTTAGCTTACGGGTAGGTTTCTTCTTTGGGCTTGGAGTTCCATGGCTTGACTTCTTCGGGCTGGGCCTTCTGGGATGGGCTCCACCCTTATACCCTCTTTTAAACCCTAACGTGAGATCCATTCCTTAAGGCCCTATCCACACTTGGTATACACATACTGAACTTGCATTATCTAGCATTACTCTCAAGTTTTTGTCATAGAAATTGAACTTGAGTTTTTTTCTGATTAGATAGTCTACAAATTAGTATAAGTAAATCATAAATTATATCAAACAAGAAATCACGTATCAGAAAAAAAAATTTTGATTTTAAAAAGAAAAAGTCTGGAAAAAATTGGTTTTTAGACCACCTCCCCAAGCACAAGTACACATGGAAGAACCATGAAAAGTGTTCTTGTCAAAAAACTAACCAATGCCTCCGGACAAGGTCCCCCTATGCAGGGCTTTGGATCCGTTATGCATACTAGACTTTGTGCCCCTTATATTAAAATGCAATCAAGGAATCAAAACATGACAATATTATATGACATTACTACTCTTTGTCCTGCTGTTGTGCCATTTTAAGTGAATTCATATGGCAGAAAACCATATGAAATTCTCTTCATTTCATGAATTTTGGATGTAGTTCTTTGAAATTATTGAATGCCAAGCATATTATCTCGTTTAAGATATTACAGCTTATGATTACATTGTAATTTAGAAATAAACGGTTAAATGGCTAAGTACAGGATGTAGGCAAGTAGCACCACCCTAGGAGGAGGAGAAAAGACCTGCCCGTCTGTTTTTAGTCAAGGAAATCCCAGTTCCCTCCCCTCTCAATCCACACCAACACTGAAGTCAGCTTAAAATACCCAACTACTTGCTTATCTAATATAAACATAAATTTATTTTTTCAGAAGGATCTTCGGCCGTGACTTTCTTTAGGATATTATCCTAAAATTACAAAACTCATTTCCGTCATTCCCACAGAAGGAAGAAGAATATAGATCATATGCAAACTGGGGCAATACTGCGTCCATCAGACCGGATCACTGATTTTTGAAAGACTGCAACAAATACATGTATTGTCATAAGCTATAAATTCTTATGCAGATGAAACCATATTCAATATACATAACATACAATCCAACCTCAAAATCTTTAGACAGATCCTTCATACGGTCAGCAAGTTCTTGCTGCTTCTGTGCAGCTGCATGAACAAACCATCACACTATCACCGCCAAATGTCCAGAAAAGCAGAAGTTACAAAAATTGGGGGGATAGAAACATACCCTTGCTCGAAACCTCCTCAATCCTCTTTGACGTTCTCACTGCAAACCTCTGGAATGCAGGACTGAGGAAGCACAACAAAACATTATATTGGAGATATGGGATCACCAGTTATTTTAGGCACAAATGCCAATCAATACTCATTAAAAAGGAAAAAAGCAAATATGAAAAAGAAAAAAGTTTTTATTGTTGGAGTCATCTTCACAATCAGTACAAACCTATGATGCGGTAATCTTGGTGGCAGATGTAGAGGTGACAAACCCATGTGGGGAACAGTGGAAGGAGAGGGGAAGGACCTCCATATACCATGGATTAAGATATACTCATGTAATGCATTGAACCCTTACCTTGCATGTTCATGTAGACGAGCAAACTGGGCTGTACCTTTTGTTCTTTTGGGGAGAGGGGGGTTGCTTGTGAGTGTGAGCGTAAGCGTGAACAGCAAGAGTAAACTTTTTTTAAGATACTCCGTATTTTCTCTAATAAATCGATCTTTTTTTTTCTAAGATGCACAGTATGTTTCAGTCAACTTAAGCTTTGGATGCCTACATTTGTCAAGTTACACTTTCTTAGCTGGCCCAAATGTCAAGACATACACCCTAAAAATATAATTTTTATTAGATCATCACCCCCCACCCCCCAAAAACAATGTTTGCCCCTGCATCTAAATGCACGACTGTGTCATTGACAACCTACTACACCATTGATTTCACATGTTTAGAAAAATATGTATCTCAATATCGAGTCTTCCAAAAAATATTATGAGGATTTCTGGAAATGAAGAATCGATGACGACAATTATCATAGTTGAATATCCATATACTCCCTGATAAAATCGTACGATTACACAGCATTTGAAACTAAATTGTAAGATTAGCTGGAAGTTTGGGATTGTTTAGATCAGTCTCAAATAATCTAATAGAAAAAATCGTAAGTCATCACAAATAGCATATATATCGCTTTTCATCAAAACGACCATAAACCTCAGCCCGTCCCTAAATAGTTTGACATTTATCAGAAAACAACAAAAAACGAAAACATATTTTAAACGACACCTTATGACAGTATTAGAAAGATGCCGTATTAAATCATCAACATGAAAATATAGAAGAAAGGTCAGAATAAAGGTTTGGAATATTTTAGCGTTTTGGAAGTGGCTCATGAATTTTATAAGCTGCAGACACCATATCAAACCAAGGAAATTTGAGGTTCTTTCGCTTCAAAGGAACGAACTAATAAGGAAAAGTTCCTCTAGGGTGGTCACAGAAAGAAGTTTCAATTATATAATATTTTTTTGTAAGTGAATTATAGCATCATCATCATATATATTAAGCAGAACAGAAAAATACGAGCGCGCAATGAAGATTATATGACCAGTGGCCAAGGTACCTGTTGGCAAGGCTATTAACGATAAGCTCGTTCACAAGGTAAGACATAACCCTGTGCATGAAATTCCCACCCGCCATGATCTTATCTTCCAGTAACCTATTGAGAAAAATAAGCAGAAACCAATACAAACCCAGTCAGCTCTTTCTTTCTTGTAGAAACCAAACGAATCCCAAGAAAACCAGCCACTTATTAATAAACTTTGATGGCTATCCCAAATTCACTACATTTGCAAACACCAAACCCCAAAAGTAGAAGTCCAGTAACAACTTCGATTGCATAAATGGAAGAGCTAAAAAACAAGGATTTAAAACCCTAGGCCAGAGCGGATATTGGAAACCCTGAGAAACGTATGGAAACAATTGGTCGATTTTCACCTGCAAAACGTTGGCGAAGCAATGGAAGAAAACCTTCTAGCTTCTCGAACGAATGCGCCTACAAACACTGATTGGAAGGGGTTGGAGCCGTAAATTTGAGACTCTGTTGGATGAAGTGGTGTTTGGGGCCCCATGGTTGAAAGCTCATGGCCCCAACTTCTTGGCCCATCTTTTTATAGAGATATAACATATATGCTTAGTTGGGAATTAGAAAATTAAGTTTTTCCTTAATACTAAAAGATTATTTTATAAATTAATATATCTTGATGTAATAATATTATGGGAAAAAATTCTCCTCATTTGGCACTATTCACTACTCCACACTTTATGAAAAATACCTCCACACCCTATGAAAAAAAAAAAATTCTATAAGTGTAGGATGTGTGAGTGAATAGTGATTGATGAGTAGAATTCATCATATTATGAGAGCTGACAGCCTAGCCCGAATATATTTTTAGAGTGTTTTTGGGCCAATTTTGGTCCAAAATATGTTTGCACTTCAAAATTACATATCTTAATAGAAAATTTTAAAATCTAAAATATATAAAATTAAATGTTTTCTTTAATTATAAATAAACCTAATATATTTGCTAACTAATTATTCTAATCTATTACAAAGTAGTACAAACTATTACACATTAATATAAAATTATTAAAAATGGTCTAAAAATATTACAGCTTGTCAAATAGATTGGATGAATAACAATTTTACAACAATTGAAATACAATTTAAAAAAAAAAATAAAAATAAAGGTAACAACATAGCAAGCAGTTGTTAACTCCAAGTGACATCATAAAACCAAAAAAAAAAAAAATGAGAATATTAATAACATTATGTCTAAAAAGAAAAGAACTTCATTAGGAACAAATAATAACATAAGTACAAACTATAAAAAATTAATTAACAAACCAATGTTGTAGCAATGTCAAACTATGGTCCATATAGATTGAGATGGAGCTATTTTTTCAAAGTTGTCCTAACAATAACTAAACTTAAATTTAAGTTTGTCAAATAAACCTAACACCATCTATTATAAGGAAAAGAAAAAGAATGAATTAAGAGCAATTGCCGCTTCTATGGTGATTAACATCCTTCTCATAACTCTCCCTAAAATCTACAACCTCCCGAACCTGAATTGGCTTCCCTTCGATCTAATTTTGAATGCAAATCAAAGTCTCCACAGTGTTAAGAGATAATGAATTCCGAAATAGATCCAACATGCACTCCTCAATGCTAAATGGGGACTCTGAGGCTATGGTAGAATAGGGATGATCAAACTACGACGGGGTATGTCTCTAGGGAAGGGATACTTGATGACATTTACTTTCTACCAAGTTAAGATATCAAATTCCTCCATATATGGGTGTAATTCCTTCAAAAAGTATCTTCCTAAGTCCGATTGGCCATCCAAATTCTTTTGAAGCTCGTGGGTATAGCCAAACCTCATACCTTACTTACACTTTTTCGACCAATCGACTTCAAGAAGAGGCAATGTGGTGGATGATAGAACTTCTATATTAAGCCCCTGAATGTGATGAACTCATTATACAATCTATTGAGAGTGTCATTAACCCTTAGCATAAGTTGATTCGCCCATCCCTCCCATTAATGGTAAAATCATACAGAAATCACACAATGTAGTTTGGAATTTCAAAATTGAAACCCCAAACTAGATTGGGGTCTACGATTGAACCCCCCAACCTAATTTAGATTGGGGTTTCAATCTGAAACCCTAAATTAGGTTAGGGGTTTGGATCGAACCTTTAGATTATTTAGGGTCTTTGATTCTACAACCTATAATGATCTAGGGGTTCAATCTGAAACCTCAGGAAGAACAGGAACTTGAAACCTTGTGAAAGTATAGGGGCTCGAATTGCAGGATGAATAGTGCTAGAGACCTCTGGAATCACAAAATCACAACCTCGGGGAAGCAAGTGCTAGCACTCTCGAGAATCAAAGGAGCTCGCAAACTTGAAAAGCACAAAAGCTTGAAACCTCAAGAAGTAGAGGGGCTCTAACCTTGGGAAGCAAAGGAGCTCGCGACCTCAAGAATAATAGTGGTTGAGACCTCAGGAAGCAAAGGAGCTCACAACCTTAGGAAGTATGGTGTTCATAACCTCAGGAAGCAAGGGTTCGCAACCTCGAGAATAAAAGTGTGCTTGTGACCTTGCGGGCAGAGTGCTCGCCACCTCGGGAATCGGAGTAGCTTGCAACCTAGAGAAGTGGAGGAGCTTGAAACCTTGGGTATCAAAGTGCTCGTACCTCGAGAATCAAAGGAGCTCACTACCTAGGAGAGCACCCATGACGAAGCGAAACGCTTAAGACCTTAGTGAGCACGCAATAAGTGGTTGCAATCCTAGGCAAGCACCATGATGAGACAAGGTGCTCGCCACCTCGCAAGCACCTCCAGGAAGTGAAGTGCACACATTCTCAAAGAGCACATTGAGAAGCAAAAGCTCTCACCACCTCGGCGAGCATCTAGGGGGCAGCAAAGTGCTCACAACCTCATCGAGTACCCAAGAGAAAATGAAGTGCTTTGTACCTCAACGAGCACCTTGGATGAAGTGAAGTGCTCGGAGCCAACATGTCATTCCTCTATTTACACACACACTCTACTATTTACACACTCATTCCCAATATGCCAGACAACAGCCCACATGCACCAGTCCATACATTCCTCTATCCACCTCACACACTCAAGAGACCCTCCAAACAAATACCCACCAAGAAATCACACAACCCATTGGTTCTACCACACAAACAGAGGCCATCTAATTTCCAATGAACACAATTCAAACATGTCACAAAAGTAACAGCATAAAAATGCAAGACTAACACTTGAGATAATATACCTAATTTCGTGCGATGACCCATCGAATTAGAGAGCAAAGTGACGTTGTCTAAGGACGTTGGAGATGCCATGTGATACAAAGCAGCAACATCAAAATGGTAACAAAGAGAGACTAAAATCTAAGGGTGGGCAGCGAGGCCCCGCACCCAACTACCCCACCCCTGCATGGTTGGCGAGCAACCTCGTCCCGCACTTATATATTTTATTATATAAATATATTTTTATTTATATTTATACTATACATATTTATAAATATTTATTATTTGTACTATTTATAAATATAGTAATATGTATTAAATAAAACTTTTACTTAATATTTTGTGTAAGTTGTAGCGAGTAGGGTAACCCTTTTATAGATTGCCAAGGCAATACAAGAGTCCTACATTGCTTAAGTGTGAAACTAATATTGTGAAGGCAATGTATAAAAAGGCAACCCTACTACACTACAACTTACACAAAATATGCACTAAAAAATTTAAAAACTATATAGTTTTTAAATTATAGTCATATTTATAAATTTAAATTTACAATTTGGGTCTAAAAATGTGTTTTTGATCACTTTTGGACTCATGAATAATTTTTGGGCCTAGTGGACTGTAGTCCATTATTGAAGTGGGAGGGAGACGGGATGGATTGGGAGTCCCCCTCCCCCCCGGTCGGCCCCTGGGATGCGAGGGTAGGGAGGGGGTTGCTCCGCATCGTATGGTATGAATAACACCCCTGCAGTAAAATCAAAAGAAGTGGAAGCGAAACACCGAGGGGATGAAGTGTTGGCTACAACAAAGACAACAAAATTGATTGGTGTGAGGAGGCACGAACATAAGCAACATAAAACTTACCAGCGATGACGAGGAGAATATGGTGGCAGTATGGCTTGGCAAACAACGTTCGACAACAAGAACCCGAGAAGTAGGAGGTGGAGGTGCGCAACACAAAACCCAATCACGAGGAAGAGAAAGATGGAGTAGATGGGAGAGATGGTGCACAAAGAAGGTGAGGTTCAGAGAAGATAAAGTAGAGCATGAAAATAACGATAATGGGGCATGGGTATAATGGAAATGGGATGGAGAATAGGAAATGAAATGAATAGTCGAAACCAAAGTTTTGAATTTCGTACCGTACCGGCTAGTATAACCAAAATATATCGTTTCTGTGGTGTAGCCGGTACAGAGAAGGATATAGTTTCGTACCAATCAGCATTTCAGGCCATTTCGGCCCGTACCGGTTGATATTTCGGCCTGTATTGAGCTATATTTCGGCCTTTACTTCTTTTTTTTTTTTTTTTTATTTCTTCAAACTTCAAACTCATTTTTTTATCCATCAATTCAGACTAGACTATTTATAATTTTTATATATATAATTTATTCATATATAAATTATTATTTTAGAATATAATTTTTATATATTTATATATATAATTTATTTATATATAGACTACTTCGAAACGGTATCGATATCAAAATATCTCGTTTCAATATTTCAACTGAAACGATATTCAAAACATTGGATTCGACCCTTACAAGAGAACTAAACGGTGTGCTTCACACCTGGGCTGGGTTTTCCTCCAAGCTTGGCCAGGTATTACGTACGCTCTATCATAACCATTGTCAATTGATTTACATCTAATTTTCAACTACTCTGGTTATTTGCTAATCTATGTTCTGACATTATGGAGCTCTCTCTCTCATTGCCATTGACTTTACTCATATATATATAGAGAGAGAGAGAGAGAGAGAGCGCAACACAGTAGGTGATGTGAGCTTGCAAATTTTGGTGCGGCTGGGCACGTAGAATGCTTGCTTTTCATGTTTTTCTCAACTTCCAAGGCAACTAATCGACAGCTTCAATCTAGATAAGGTGGGATTGCGTAGCTTTAGACAATGATCCTCTTACGTTTCTTTCTTACATTGTTAATAGTTTATATTTAGTTTATGGTTTTGAAATATCTAGTAACGCCCAAACTTTTACTTGTAAAAATGGTATAATCTTCTGCCAAAAGAGAGGATACAACCATAAGCTACTTCACTTTATCAAAGAGACATCTTCTTCCTTCTTTCTCCATTCTCCATGTCTATTGTAGAAGAGAGTATGACAGACCACAAGAGCTTATACTAATCACCATTTTGGATCACTTTCAAACACAGCATTACTACCGCCGAGCATCATTAATGCCACTGCCTGCTCATTGTTATTATTTTTCAAGTTATAGTTTTACCATATTATTATTAGTTGATATCAATTTTTATTTTTAAAATATAATTTCAATGGTAGAAAATTAATATGTATTTTTTTAATAACGAATAAATATTTAAATTATAATTAAAATTAAAATAAATAAAAAGATCAAAATTAATATTTTAATAGAATAGTGATAAATTTGAAAAGTCTATTATTTAATATTATTAAAAAGTAATTAATTAATTTTATAAAAAATAAATTTTTTAATTAAATTTTGATCAAATTTTATTGAGCGGAGCTCTAAATGCATACAACAATATCCCTTGCGCAATAAGTACTTTTTCTTTTCAATTATTTTGCCTAACATGAGGGGTCCACCATCCCTAATTGAATTATTTCCGTCCACATATATGGTTAGGTAGCAATGCTGTTCTTATTTTCAATCCATATATATTTTAACTGATTTAATTTAAATAACAAAAATTAATTTAAACAGCAATTTTCAGTTTTACGGCACATTCGATTTCTCTTTTTCAAAGTTCGAGCTGGCAACACGTCATACATATTTTCAATTCCTGCGATTTTTAAAAAGTAATATTATATATAATTATAGAATGTGAATCCACATTGTAGAGTCTAAAGTCTAAAGTTTAAAGTTTAGACTTTAAAGTCAAGTCTAAAGTTTGATTAAAATCTTAATTTTAATTATAATATCAACTTTTAACTAAGTGAGTCTATATTAAATTAGTCATTATAAAGTTAAAATAATAATATAATATTTTATTTTTTACTTTTTTTATAAATACAATTTATATATTTCTTAAATCTTTATGTTTTATAGAAATAATGTGTCTACTCTATCAATCAGTAAAAATAATATGCATATCATGTATATTTTACCATTCAAAGAGAGAGGAGAGTGATGAAATAATTAAATATTATTTTCTATTATGAATAATAGCTAGTCATGTTTAGAGAAAATTTAAGATTTACTATTTATCAAATCTTAAACTTTAAATCATTAGTTAATCTAATGTAAAGATTTTTTTTCACATCTAATTAAAGTTTAGATCTATATTGACATTTAATTAATTCATTATCAATGCTCTTAGAGACGCAAGGGAGGGACGGCTTCGCCCCTACCTAAGCAGTGCGCACAAAGTGACATGAAGGACAAAATATCGGATCATAATTGCCAGCTTAATTAATAAAAATGCCCGCCCTATTCAGATAATTATCCACAAATCTCTTGGCTATTTACGTCATTCTACATGCACTGAAAAGGCCTGAAAGAGCTGGTTATTCGTTGTACCTGATGAGTCGTTTTGACCATCCCTCGTCTCATCTTCCCCTTCCGCCACTGCATTGCATCCACGTTTTCCATTTCCTTTTTCTTTCTTTCTTTTTTGTTTTTCAAAGATTTCAAATCATTCAAGCGGAATTCGTGCATCCAAACTTGTGAGAAAAATGGAGGGTGGAGCTTCTTCAGGAGGTAGATTCAAGCTCCATGACCAGCTGGAATTGCAGGAATTTCAGGAAATGTTTGTGATTAAACCCGTTGAATCACCCGATCGGGGTTTCTCGATAGACCGTCGTGACGGTAACTGCCGGCCACTTGATGGTAAAGGATTTCCCAGTCTCGTGTTTCGAATTTTTCTTTAGGGTATATGCTTGTTGATCATGAATATTATCTTTGCAGTTTACTTAAAAATTGACGTTCTTGATTCTCGCAGGTGATACTTTCTCTGATCCTTCCAAAGTATCTACAATTTATGGTGTGGCAGGAACTATTAGATTGATTTCAGGTAATTCCGTGGCACATCAAGATGTTTTCGATGCCCATTCGCATTTCCTTTCTTCTTCTAATAATTTACTCTCTCTGTGTGCGCGCAAACGAGTGCTTAATGCTATCGAAGCTTCGTTTTAGTTCAATTGAAAAATGTCGTGCTTATGTAGTGCATAGCTGATACATGGCCTTCTTGTCAATGTAATTCTGTTATTTGAATCTGCTTTGGAGACTTTTTAATGAATTTCAAATCTCATAAGGTTGAAACTGGAATCGTATGATTCTTGAGCTAACCCGCGCAATTAACTAGCATTCTCGGTAATGTGGTTCTTGTTAGTTGTTAAGTGAGATTTCTGCTTAGTTCTCTGTGCTGTGGTTCAGGAACATATGTACTTGTAATAACTTCTCGGAAGGAAGTCGGAACTTTTCTTGGTTCTCCAGTTTTTAAAGTTATTTCCATGAGGTTCCTACCCTGCAATATTGAAGCTCTGAAATTTTCGACCTCTCAAGAAGTATGGTTTTATCTTTTTTTTTTTTTTTAAAAAAAATTGGTCTTTATAAAGCATTAGTGGGCATATCCTGAAATTATAATTTCTTTTATGCAGAAAAGAGATGAGGCTTACTTCAGAACTCTTTTGAAAACAGTGGAATCCACTCCGGCGTTATACTATTCATATGAGATGGATATAACTTTGAAGTAAGTCAATTTACCTTGTGACTTGCTGTCCTTTAAGTAGATTGCCACTGTTTGCATAGATGTAGTGTTCTTTATCATTTTTGTACTCAGAGTCAGATATATATTGGACTACATGTTGCATATTCAAGATACATTTGATCATGTCTACCAGCTTACAAAGAAGATACAAGTTAGCAGAAGGATGGATAAATAAACCACTTTGGAAGCAGGTTAGTTAGCATGACTGGTCTATCTTCAGAGATAAACTTTAATCTGAAATGATCCAATATCGTTGCATTTAACAAATGGTATAACTTAGTTGCTGTTCTGTGCTTAAAAAATTTGAAGCTTTAACACGTGGTTCAATGCATCTCAAAGGAGTTGATTTTGTTCTTAAAAAAGGGCTAATTTTTGTCTCCAATCTTAATTTGTTCCTTGTTATTTTTTTTTTTTAAGTTTAGCATTTTAGGCATGGGTCTTTCAGTAGTTTTATTAGTTTAGGGTTTCCTTTGGGTTTTCTGATTTGCATGGTATTAAAATAAAATTTCAGAGGGCATTCTCCACTTCTCAACTCTGGTCAAGTTGATGCCTTGAATGCCAGGCTTGGGGGAGGGTTTTCTTCTGGTATTCGTGTGTGAATCAATGGATTAAAATCGAAGTTCGTCTTTTCTTTGCTGACCCCATTGATACTAGTTCCTCCATTAGTTGGTGACAGAGCTGCGCCTCCTTGCATTCTCATGTGAGCTATGAAGATAATTTTTTTAACTTAAAAAGTTTGATTGCTTAGTAATGTGAATTTCTAAAGATTTATACTAGTTGATGGGAGTCTCAAAAACTTTTTTAAGTTTCCAATGTATAGCAGACTCCAGATAGTGTTTTTGATCAGTGTATTCTCTTTATCTTTTCTACTCTTCCAATAGTTCTTAGGTGTATTTTTCCATTTCAAGAATGATCTATATTCCTGAATTTGTTTCTGATTGTCTATTTGTATTTCAGGCTGACCCTCAATTTGTTTGGAACAGAAATCTTTTGGAGGACCTTATTGAGTCTAAGGTTAGATATGGTTTCTGTTAAGTCTAAGTCATCCTTTGGTTAGCATTTTAATGGGAATTGTTTTCCTGTTTCCGAAGTCAAGAACTGCTCATTTTCACTTCAAGAAGAAAAAGTATTTTCAAGAGATTAAAGGAAAGACAAACTTGGCACTTCTTTTGCTAGAAGCGTTTAAAACTTCTTTCCCCTAATCTGCATTTATCTTTCTTGTTGCAGCTTGATGGTTTTATCATTCCTCTATTACAAGGAAATATCCTGAAGTTTCATACTCCTAATGCGTTTTGGTTAATATCATTCGCCATCCCTCCCTTTTTCTCTTCTCTTTATTTATGTGTGTGCAGGAGCGAATGTCATACGTATACGAGACAATAAGACACAGAAGTAAATTTATCATTATATTCCAGTAAAAAAAAAAATATAGTGTTTTCAATTAACTGTAGATTAAGCTTCCAGGCAATACAGCTAAAGCTAAACAGTGCTCTTGCCACAGTCACATTAATTTCAAGGAGGTGTACTCGTCGTCTAGGTACAGCATTTTGGAGATGATTGGTTTGTACAATTATTGATTGGATATCCTAAAAAAGATATGATTTATGAGATTGTGTGATGATGACATAGGGACAAGGATGTGGAGAAGAGGAGCTAACCTTGAAGGAGATACTGCAAATTTTATTGAGACTGAACAATTGCTAGAGGTTGATGGTTTCAGGTTCTCACTATTGCAGGTACCTGTACTGTATCTGATAGGGGTTCAGAATTAATTGTGTTTCAAAGCATTTTATCCTACAGGTCAATTTGTATAGACCAGATTTCTTAACTTGGAGTTGCTTCTTGTTTCATTTTGTAAATTAGTCTCAAAAAGGGAATTAACTAGAAAAGCAAAGCTTGGTCGATACTCTCTATTTCAGGTGCGAGGTTCAATTCCACTTCTTTGGGAGCAGATTGTTGATCTCAGCTACAAACCGCGACTTAGAATTATAGACCATGAGCAAACGGTACAAGTCTTACTTCAGGATGGGGCACTTTCAGTGTTGAGTTGTATCATGATGAGTGGCAATTTATATGTGTACATTTGGCTTTCTGCATCCAGTCAAATGTTGTGGAGCGCCATTTCCGTGATCTTTTGCAAAGATATGGAGAAACTGTTGCAGTTGACCTAACTAATAAAGTAAGGATCTTTGTCTCTCTTATCTTCCCTCTAAATCATGAGTCTGGCCTATAATATAATTTCTTCTTGAAAGCCGTTTGTAAATCTGCAGAATTTGGCCAGCGAAATATATTACCTAATTGTTTCCTTTGGTATTTATTTATATGGACTATATCACTGAACAGATTGATCAGAATTTTGAATGTGGATTCCTTTTAGTCAGGTGGTTCTTCGTGCATATTTGGGTAGTCACGTTATTGGATTTCCTTGATTGTGTATGAAGTACACAGGACGGAACAGGGACTTCTTATTCGGGGATGCCAAGTGGGGTCGGGGTGTATAATAAACTATCCCATTTCGAGTCTGAAAAGTATTTTTCCAATCATATATACATTTAGCTATATATAAGAGTTAATTTTATTTAAAAACTGAATGACCAAGGGTGGGTCATGGCCCTACGGGCCCCACCTTGGCTTGGTCCCTAGAACTACACAAGTTTTAAGCTTTTATATTCTGTACAAGTTTTCTTTCTTTCCAATCCCTAGGGGTTGGTTCAAGTGGTAAGGGCCTTGGTCTTGGTGCTATGCTCCCTCTAGGTCTAAGGTTTCTTGGGTGCAAAACATTTCTAGGGACCACGTCCCATCAGTGAAAAAGCTAACGAATTACCTGATTTGTGTGATGGGGACGCATTAAAAGGATCTGAAGTTTAACTGGGTGAAAGACTTGTTATGTTTGCATGGTCTATGATTCCTTGTCAATAAAAAAATTGAATTAAATCTTGTATTTGTAGCATGGTGATGAAGGTCAGTTAAGTGCAGCATATGCCGCTGAAATGCAAAAGCTGCAGGTTGTGAGGTGACATTTTAGATTTTTATGGTATTTGTTCACTTTTACTAAACCAACTTATCAAATTTTAGAAGTATTTTCTTTGGACTTCGATTCTTTTTGTGCTTTATCATAGCATATTTTCTCAAGGCATCGCAGTGCTTCAGAGAACATCTTAATTGTTATGAACTCCTTTTTTTTCATAATTTGCTGCAGATACGTGTCGTTTGACTTTCATCACTATTGTGGCAACTCAAACTTTGATAATCTGAATGTGCTTTATGAGCAAATCTCAGAGGATTTTGAAAAACAAGGGTAATAAAAAATATATGGAGCTTTACTTACAAACTTGTATTAGTATGCCGCAATCTAGGAATGCTGGCTTTCCATAATTCTGTTTTTTTAATTACTTCTGTTCCAGCTGAGCAGATACTTCCTCGTAGACGCAGAAGGAAACATACTGGAGGAGCAGAAAGGAGTTATTAGAGTTAACTGCATTGATTGCCTTGATCGAACAAATGTCACCCAGGTTTGGTGAATGGTATTTAGTGTAGTTGGTTATTATCGCTTGGTCATTTATGATTGGTATGTTTGTCACCTGATAGATATCATATCTGCAGTGGTTAAGGACCATGTTGTTTATGGTTTTTATGGTTTCTGAGCTTCCTCCTTGTTTTCTTAACAGACTTTTCTGGCTCAAAAATCAATGAGTGTACAGTTGCAGAGGATTGGATTACTTGCTTCTACAGAGTGCATTTCTATGTTTGCTGAAGAATATGGAAAATTCAGAAGATGTATGGAATTATTTATATTTCTCCTTATATCCATCTTGCTGAGTCAGAATTTGCCTGTAAACTATGTTCTCAGTTTCATTATTAACAACTTTTCTCTGACAATAGTATGGGCCGAGCAAGGTGATGAGATAAGCCTTGGTTATGCTGGGACTCATGCCCTGAAAGGAGACCTGGTTAGGTAAATCAATTTGAGATTAAGATTTCTAATATCGGTGTTAGATTGTTCGTGCGTATTGAGCATGATAGATCGTGGATGCAAAATGCTGCAGATATGGGAAGCAGACTGTAGCCGGACTAATCAAAGATGGAATGAGTGCCATTTCAAGATATTATTTGAATAATTTTCATGATGGGGTTCGGCAGGCAAGTTCCTATCTATTATTTTCACTTACGAAAAAAAACTCATTTAAATGAAAGGAACCAGTATTACTAACCTACTTTCATGAACCTATGTTTGCTCAGGATGCTTTGGATCTTATAAGTGGTCACTATACTGTCAGTAGAAATAATCCTTCGCCGTTCCAATTAAATGGATTTGAGGCAGTCTCTGTAAGTAATATGAGTGGATCAATATCTTACCTATCTCACTTCTATTACTTGCTGCTGTATGGTAAAATTATACAAAAGTGAATTTGCAATCGAACTGCTCAAATACAAAAAAAGAACAAAAAGTTGGTTAAATCTGACGAAGTCCTGCCTAGTTTGCCTGATTATACTAATTTTCAAATGTAAGAAATCCATAGTCATTTCTTGAGATAGCCCATTGATTTGCATTTTTCGGAGTTGTCTCTGACTAAATGTTTTGTGGAAAAACCCCAAAAACTGCAGTATCTCCCAGTGGCATCAGCTTTGTTAATTGGAGGTTTGACGCTGACATCGTTCACACTTCACCAAGGTATCATTTCTCATATACTTACTTAGTCTTGTGCATGAAGGGACAAAATAAAAATCCATCCTAAAGGGTATTCACTGAGAATTTCAAGCATATATTGTTTGTTCTGTTAATCTGTAGCTGGGCGAAATGCACAGCAATATATGACTTCTGTATTATGGGCTGGAGTAACCGCTGGAGTTATGGCAATGGTGAAAGCTAATGGAAGGCAGTTCTGTTCTAGGCCTCGATTGTGTGGTCTTCTGTCATGAAGCCTTACTTTGTCCATTTTGTTTTTGGAAAATTGTACATAATTTATTCTTATTTACTAGCTTGATATTGTTTTAAACTACGTAATATAGGATCAACTAATGTCGAATATTTAGTTGTTTTTTCTTTATTCTAGATTTTTTGGTATCACTTACACTTATTATATGACATATTTAAAGAAAAATTCTACTCATCATCCTCAGATCATACATCACACATAATTTGTTTCTCTTACTAAATGTGTAGTGTATAGATGATGAATAGAAGAAATCAATTAGTTTGTGAAAAATAATAAAAAAAAAAAAAGAAAAAAAAAAAGATGATAAGTAACAAAATTTTATTTTAAATGATCGCTATTTAATTGACCAATAGAAGTAATTATATATTAACATGTGTAACTGTGAATAACTAGATATAGGAGACTAAGAAAATTTCTATTTGCAGTCCTGATTGGAGAATTGCGTGTGCAGTCTCATTGATGAATGATGGTTAAAAAAAAAAATTAAAGGATATTATTATAATTATAATTTTTTTTAAAATAACTGTATGTATTTGTATGAACAGTTTTTATTTGGAGATTCTATGTAAACTAACTCATAGGGTAATATTTTCCTCTGGCAACTGAAAAGAGAGCAGGCAAATTCAAAGAAGTGTCTTTGAGAAAACCATATTCCTATTCGCATCAGTTTTTATGTATCCTTTCGAAAAAAAAAAAAAAAAAAGAAAGATAAGAAAGCGCTAAAAAAAAGTTACAAGAACAAACAAAACGAAAGTCTGCATTTATTTAAGACTCTGATGTGAGAAATCTATCCCGGAAACGCATGTGGGAACACCTGGAAGGCATGCATGCTTCAGATATATGCATATGGGTAACGTTATTCTAAAAATAGGAAAGCTCCGGGGTGAGTTACCCATGGGACGTGTCCTAAATAACGCACCGCACTGAAAACTTTGTAGTTTTTAGGTCAAATGAAAGAGTTACGAAAATAAAACTTTTTGAGACGCAATTTATATTAAGATTTAGGAAAATAAGTTGATAAATAAAATTTTATGAGTGTCCTTTTCAGCTTTTATAAAGGTGCTCTTGAATTTTTGTGTATTTTTTTTAATAAAATTTAGTCAAATCATTAACTAATAAAATTTTTAAACTAAAAAATTATTCTAATTTAAAGAAGTGATTTAGATTCAGAAACGAATTGAGATAAATTAAGACGGTTTGTAAATAGTAGAATAAAAGTTAAATTATTTATTATATTTAATATAAAAATTTAAAAAAATTATTTTGAGATTCGAAAAAGTTAAATAATTTATTATATTTTATATAAAAAATTAAAAAAATTATAATATTGAAATGAATGGAGTAAATTTTGAATATAATAAAAAATTAAAAATTTTAAAAAGTTTATCCTTGTCGCGAAGTACTGCACGCCCCAATGGCTCCTTCACAGTTCGATGGGATGCTTTTAGGCGGAATTGAGAATTAAGGTATTCTTATAATCTTAAAATAAAATTAATATAAAAAAAATATTATAATAATATTTTATTTAGGTTTAATTTATATTTATAAATCATCTCAACTCATTTTATTATTATTTTATTATTATTCATCAATTTTAATTTATAAATCTTATTATTATTTATAATTTATTTTATTATTATTTACAATTCATCTTAATTCATCTTCAGATTCAAAGGATATCTTAATTCTAATTTTTAGCTCAAATATTTATCCGAGGGCCTAATCAGAAAGTCTTAAAAGTCGCAAGATAAATAGAGAGAGAGAGCGAGCATTAAAAACTCAGTTCGCCGTCCCGACAACACGCGTCCTGTGAAAGGACACTCTTGATCTTTATAGTCGTAGAAGCCGCCGAAAGAGAGAGAGATAGAGAGAGAGAGAGAGAGCGTTAAAAACTCTGTTTGCCGTCCCGACAACACGCGTCTCGATATCTCGATTTCTGAAGTGATACTCTTGTTCGTGGCGTTTATTATCGTTGCAAATTACAAATCTCTGTCCGATTCCGGCGACGACCTCTCCGAAAATAGAAATCAGACACCATTCTTGCCCGAGAAGTATCTTTTACAGGTCAAATACTTCCCCACGAAGAAAAAATTACAGAAGAAAAAAAAAAATTCATTCGAGTACTTCACGTCACATTCTGATGGTCCTCTGTCCTCACTTTTCCATACAACCACCCAACTCAGAGCCTAGCTCTTTTCTCTCTGCCATCTAGCTCTACCTCTACTATGCGAAGTGGGTCAGGAACAGGAACAGCCTCATTCGAAGCCTTTCTGGAAGGCTGGCTTGTACGCCAAGAACATTACCTCGATGAGCTTCTCTCGGCTCGGCAACATTGCCACGAAATCAGAGACGAAGACCTCAAAGATTTGGTTTGCCGCATCCTCGCACACTACCAAGAATACTACGAAGAAAAATCGATGGTCGCTCAGATGGACGTCTTCCTCGTGTTCTCTCCCACATGGTTCACCTCCTTCGAGCGCACCTTCCTCTGGATCGCCGGTTTCAAACCCGGTTTGGCATTCCGCCTCATTAGCAACTCGGTGGATGACTTGTCCGAGGACCAGCACCAGAGAATGAATAGGTTGATGGAGGAGACGAAGGTGGAGGAACGGGCGCTCAACCATGAGCTGGCAAAGATTCAGGAGAGAGTGGCGGCACCACCGTTACTGGAGATTCTGAGGCGTGGGAGGCGGTCAATCGATGGGGAAATAAGGGAGGAGGACAATGTGTTCGCGGCATGGAGGTCGGCATTGGACTCAGTGGTGGCCAATGCTGATGCTCTGAGGACGAACACGGCGGTGAAAGTAGTGGAGATACTCAGTCCAGCTCAAAGCGTCAGGTTCTTAGCCGCAGTTTCTGAGCTTCAGCTCAGGATTAGGAGTTGGGGCTTGCAGAGAGAAGCTGAAGCACAAGAATAAATTGGGAATGAATGAGTGATGGCTATATAGTTAAGTGAGAACCTGAACTCTCTCTCTCTCTCTATCTCTCTGTTTCTCTCCTAAGCAGTACTGCTAACCTACTTTTATGAATGAATTTATGTTTGTCAGGTTGCTGTGGATGGATCTTATAAGTGGTCACTATACCGTCAATAGAAATAATCCTTCGCCCTTCCAATTAAATGGATTCGAGTCGGTATCTGCAAGTATGGATTCGAGTCAGTCCTGTAAATATTGAGTGGATTAATATATATCTTACATATCCCACTTCTCTTACTTGCTGCTACCTATATACCATCAGTAGTACAGATCTAAGCTAAACTGCCGCCTTTGTCTTACTCAATATTGTTTGGTAAAACGATACAAAAAACAGTATATGCTATCTAACCACTCAAATACAAAAAGAACGACAAGACCAAGTCCTGCCTAGTTTGCCTGATTATTCTAATTTTCAAATGTAAGTTCTCTGACTATATACACGTTTTGTGGACAAACCCAAAAACTGCAGTTTCTCCCAGTGGCATCAGCTTTGTTAATTGGAGGTCTGGTCTGACGCAGACATCCTTCGATCATACTTCACCAAGGTATCATTTCTCTCATATATACTTAGTTCCGTGCATTAAGGGAGAAAATGAAAATCCATCCTAAAAGGTATTCACTGAGAATTTCAAGCATATTGTCTGTTCTGTTATCTGTTGCTGGGCGTAATGCGCAGCAGTATGTGATTCCTGTATTATGGGCTGGAGTTAATATGACAATGGTGAAAGCTAATGGAAGGCAGTTCTGTTCTAGGCCCTCGATTGTGTGGTCTTCTGTAATGAAGCCTACTTTGTCCATTTTATTTTTGGGAAAATTGTGCATAATTTATTCTTACTTTCTAGATTTTTACTGTTTTAAACCACGTGTTATAGGATCAACTAATGCTGAATATTTTTCCTTTTGGTTTGTTTATTGGAAGCAACTCTTGTCACTCGCTCGCAACCAATGACCAATTTGGCTTCTGTACCCATCTCCTCAGTTGTCTAGCTGCATCCACTTTTCTCAATTAGATCATGTTCATTGACTATCAGATCATGACCAGAAGCCTATAAAATCTTTTGTTTGAGTCCCGCTACGGACAAAGGGATTCCACAAACATGGTGCCGCGTCAGTTTTTTTTTTTTTTTTTTTTCGAATCTCATTTCTCAAAGTTGTCTTACTTTCCAACTTTTTCAATACCTCCAAATCCAGCCATCGTCTTTTGTAGTGTTTTCTCCGTTCCTTTCCACTTCATCGTTCCCATCCGTCAGCTGTTTTTCCACTTCTGTCTCCATTTCCGCCGGCTTTTTTCATGACATATTGCCATCCCAAGGAAGTAGATCATTGCAATACCACTTTCCCGTCAAAGGTCAAGAGACAAAAACAATGAGAAAATAAATAGGAGATTACAAGTAAAGATGATACTAGTTGGCAAAAGACTGGAAAGAACTTATAAAGGTTTAATATTCGGAGATAATCCAACAAGACATCTAGAAAATCGTACACAAATCATTGACGTTTTTCAAACAAACCGCTACCCATTTTTTGGAAGCACTAAGATTTCCATATACTTCGATCCAAAAAGCTACAGTTTTTTCTCTTCAAACTTCCAAAGAAAAGAGAGAAGCACAAAATTGAGATTTGGGTTTCTTCCTTTCCATCAACCATTTACAGTATCCAAAATCAGCTTGATATTTACAAACTCAGAAGAATTGACGGCAACCGATTTCAAAGAACCATGAGCGCCAAAAAAATAAAAAAAATAAAAATAAAAATCGAACCTATTACAAAAAACAATGGTCATAGAAGCCGAATCAACTCAGAAATCATTTCACTAGCTAATTGGATAGCTTTAAAACCCACCCTTACATCAGGGGGGACACGCAAAGGCGGGCTACAACACCCAGGTTGAAGAGTCAACCCACGCAGTGAGCAAAACCCAGGTCTCATTTAAAGTCTATGTCGGAGGAGGGTGGTTTGGCAAGGGAAAGAGGGGAGAGGGATAGGGGCATGAGGAAAAAAAGAAAGAAAAAAACTTAACTGGCATTGGCTAGTCAGTTTGTGGGATTTCTTTGGATCGTTTTGTATTCCTAATATTTCCTTTCGTTTTGTTTTTTAATGATGTCGAACTTTATCTTATATCATCTAAGATAAAGTCAAGTCATAGTAGACATAACCACTTAAAATATCACAATGAATATGACAAAGAAGAGTATAATTATTTGGAAGTAACTACCAATCTGGCAACCGAAGAAAGAGTAGCCAAATCCAAAGAAGTGAGTCTTAGAGAAAACCATATTCTTAGGCATTCCAATTTTCATGTACCTTTCCGGGAAAAAAGAAAAGAAACGAAAGTACTAAAACAAAGGTTAAAAGAATAAACAAAACAAAAGCCTCTCTATTTTCTCAAAAACACCTATGAGAGAAATCTAGACATGGAAACACATTAAAGAAATCAATGTGGAAACACATGGAAGGCGGATATAAGCAGATATATATAAATAAAGATTCAACGTGCAAGGTGCATATGCCTGGTTGGTCGGTATGGTCTTGTTAGGTGACCCTGAGCAAATGTTATTTCCTTACGATACTCGAAATTTTTGAGCAATATGTTCATCAAATTGGATTTGCTCAGTGATTTTGAGTGAGGCTTTTTTTGCGATGCTCGGAATTTCGAGTAATGTATCAGTCGAACTTGTCTTGCTTGGTGATCTCGAGCAAGGATTAAATTCTTGCACTGCTCGGTATTACCAACCAGTGTGTCTATTGGACTAGACTTGCTCGGCAATCTCGAGCAAGGGTTATTTTCTTGTGATATTCAAAATTATCGAGCAATGTATTGGTCAACATGGTCTTGCTGTGTTATCTCAAGCAATATTTGTTTTTCTTGTGATGCTCAAAATTATCAATCAATGCATTTGTCGAATTGAATTTGCTTGGTAATCTCAAGTAAAGTTTATTTTCTTGTAATGCTCGAAATTTCTTAGTAATATGTCGGTTGGATTGGCCTTGCTAAGTGTTCTTGAGCAAATCATTGAGCAAGGACTAAATTCTTGCACAGTGTATTGATAAGACTGTGCAAGGCACGTATGTCTAGGTGAGAGTGTTGCAGCATTTTTTTATGGAAAAATATAATCTTTAAAAACTGAGAATCATCGGGGAAGAATAATAATTGTTAATACAATAATGAATCAAATAATGTGAAAGTATTTTAAAGTTTTGTCAATTATAAAAAATATTTATTAAATCGGTAGTAATAAAGGTAGCAAACCAAAGATAGATATGTGAATCAAAATATGGTTTCTGAATAAGCTAAGTCAAGAGGCATATATACAACTATTGTAAAGTTCAGTATTTGTTAGAGCATTTTCAATGCCTTCTTTATCCTATACTTTAAAATACATCACCAAAAATTCTTTTTTTCTTACATGCTGACTTTTACAATATTTCATATATCAACTTATCTATTTTTCTTTTATATCATTTAAATATTATACTTTTTAATATATCTTTTATTCATTTCAAATATTTTCTCTAGTTACCAATGATATCCTAATATATTTTGATATTTGGAATTCTTCCTATATACAATGTCATATAATTTTGTGTTATTTCATATTAATCCAAATTTATAAACTAAACCAAAATTGAAATTGATTCAAGAAATAAAAAAAAATAAATTATATTATGAGAATATTCTCAAAGTATTTTATGAGAATATTCATTTTTTATAATTGTTAAAGAATATTCTTATGATATTCTTAAGTATATTATGAGAATATCTATTTTCGATAATTATAAAATAACATTCTCAATATATTCTTGAGTATATTATGAGAATATAATTTATTTTGGTTTATTCAAAACTTCAACTATAAATAAGACTATTTGTTCTAAAGTTTCACCAACATCTTCATTTCCATTTTCTTCCACAATTATTCTAATCTTCTTTGTATACACTTCTTATATATCTCGTTTTTTAGGTTTTTGACTCTTCATTGTCCGACAATAAGTTGGCATGAAATTTATTTCCATTCCACACCTTATATTCATTTGAAGAAATTCATTTGAAGGCCATCGACGCCTTTTTTCGGATTATTTTATTGAATCACCCGTATATCTTCTGCATGAGGTTTCAAATGCAATGTCCTCTTTTCTTGTATATTCAAGTTGTAGTCGAAGCATACAAACCATACTTCGTCCAAAGATGAGATGCTACTAGAAGGCTTGGGCATTCTTCAATTCAAAAAATAACTGTTGCGATGAGAACACTAGCTTATGGGTTATCTGGTGATTTTGTGGACGGATACTTGAGGATTGCAGAAAATACAACAACTTAGGCCTCGTTTGTTTTCAGGAAACATCTCATCTCATCTCACCTCATCATTACAATTTTTCCAAAACCCCACACAAAATAAAATAAACAATTCAATTTTTCAAATCTCAAAACAAAAATAATATTAAAAAATATATTTTAATAATATTTTATTCAACTTTTTAACTTTAATCTCAACTCATCTCATCTCTGAAAACAAACGAGCCCTTAGTGTTTGAAGAAAGTTGTTAAGGCTATCATTGGCATCTTCTTCAACGAGTAACTGAGGTCATTAAATGACAACGATATTACTAGATTGCTAGTAGTTGGAGAAGCCGTGGGCTTCCATAGATGTTAAGAAGTATTGATTGCATGTATTAGAAATGGAAAAATTGTCCAAACTCATGGAAATGGATGTCTTGTGGTTATATTCATGAGCCAACGATAATTTTGGAAGCCGTAGCCTCATACGATAGTTGGATCTGGCATGCATTTTTTTTGGGTTAGTAGACTCTCATAATGATATTAATGTTCTATCAAATTCTTTTGTTTTTAGATAGCATGCTGAAGGACGTGCTCCAAAGGTCAACTACTTAGTCAATAGAAATAACTACTCAATAAGATATTATCTTGCTAATGATATATATCCTTTGTGGCCAACATTTGTCAAAAAAATATTTGTTATAGCTCAAGAGTCGGTAAGAAAAAATGTAGAACAGGCATTTGGAGTGCTTTAAGCCCGATTTGAAATTGTACACAAACCTACACGGTTTTTCTTTTTATCATCAAACAGTAAAGAAAATTATGAGGGCATGCATAATTTTCCATAATATGATCTTAGAAGATGAACGAAATTCATATATTCAAGTAGAAGACTTTGTTTATGAATAAAACGATGAAATATCCCCAGATCCAGTGTCTCATGAGCATACGATCAATTTATCAACTTCATTCAACGTCATTATCACATTCGAGATCGATGACTTCATTTTCAACTCCAATCGAATATGATCGAACATTTGGGGCAAGTACCTCCAGTTTGGGATCATGGAGCTCAATCAAACTCGATTAAAAAGTTTGTAAAATTCTAAATTTTGGTAATTACCTCTTATTTTTATAATCAAGTCCAATTGTTTTGATGTGTTTATAATTTAACAATAAAATAGATTATTCACTTACAAGGAAATGTAACCATGACACCTTATCTAGCAACTGCAAGAAATGTAAACAATGGCTTTCTATTAATTGCAAGAAACACTCAAGTCAGCAACATGGTATAGTCATATAAACACAGTATGAGTAACTATATCTCATACAATATCAAACAGAGACATGTTATGCCATATAAACACAGAAGCTATAGTCATATAAACATTTACAGTAAGACCTTGTGGAATGATTTCTACAATAAAAAAGATTAGTATGAGTGATATTTAGAAAGTTGGTTGACTTCCTACTTTGTTCTACATGGTAACCCACAAATTGCATTATTATGTAATATAGCTTTCATATGTAATAGAACTTTGGTTATAAAAATAAAATTTAGTGATTGACTAAAAAAATATCAAAGTAGCTACGCTCGAAGGGGGTTGGGGTTTTTTAACTGTGATGCCATGAAATGTTCAAAAGATCCAAACTTGAAGAGGACCCTTTGACGAGCTGAGCAATCGAAGATGTTTGTTTGGGGCTTCACGAAATGATTTTCCATATTCTCCTTATCCTTCTTTGCAAGTCCCAAATTAGTAACAATTTGGCCCATGTGAATCCCAATTGACATTATTTTTATCCCCATTCTCACTCTATTAAGCCTCCTCCTTAAGAAGGTAGGCAAAACCATCAAATGACAGTCATGAATCCAAACGTAATCCTCTGGGTTTAGAACCTCGATAACCCTTGAAAGAAAATATTATTTGCCGCCACATATGCCTGCCATAGAGATTGATCAAACCGCCCACCATGATTTGCTGAGAAAGGAAGCATGTAATGAAGAGCAGACACAAATACTATTTACAAAACCTAAGATACAACCTCGACAAAATATCAGGAGGTAAAAAGACAAGGACACACTTGAACCTATCCAACAAAAGCTACAAGACATCATCTTGATCTATGGAATCCATATCCACCATCCTGTGGAAAATACTCAGTGTCTACCTAGGACAATTGTTCTATACATGTGCACACAAACTAACAGCAAAACAAACCACAACATAGCCAACTAGAAAACCACAACGAAACAAATCCTCCTTAGTCTAGCCTGACTAAGCATAGCGAGCTAACAACGAAGTCCAGCAACAAATCACACACTCTTATCTAGCGTTTCATCAAACACCTTTGGAAGATTTTGATTTTGCCCCCAATCTCTTCACAATTACTAAATTACTTGAGGCAGTGGCATTAGGTCCTGAAACAACAGATCCACCAATATTGCTTTTATATTTTTTAAGTGCATAATAGCTTTTGACCCATTTACATTTCGTTGAATTAAATAATGCAAGCCTTTTCAAAGTCTTGTAGTCTTTAGACTTTGCCCTATAGAAGGATATGTCAAAGACCCCTTACACAAGAAGTTGTTGACAAGTAATAAAGTTCTCATTGAATTGTGAGCTATCATACATGCTTTTGAGGCTCTCCAGAACTGTAACAGTATCAACTAGAGATAGGTATTTCAACAAATGTTGTTACTCTTCATTTGGCAAGTTTTTCATAAACTCCTCATAGTTTAAAACATCATTCAAATCTATACAACTTAGTGGAGAGTTATGAATTGTTAAGATTTGTAGGTTTTCATTCTAAAACTTGTCCCTTTTAAGTTGCTATAGTTGCATCCCTTGCCCTAAATGGTTCTGCATTCTTTCAAATCCAGAACTTGGAAAATCAACCTTGCCATCATTGTGTAATGGAGGGACAACAGAATATGAATAAGCCTCATTAGACAAAAATTGTTTGTTATCAACCAAAATCGAGCTAGCTTTAGACTCCTCTTCTAAGCTATTGAGCTTGGATGCCTAATGAGACCACTTCCATGTCCTATCTCAACAGAAACCATTGGTGATCTTCAGAAGATCCAAAGAAATATGAAGACCATTGTTCATGTAAAATAGCATCTAGACTTTTTGTAAGCTTCTCAACTGGAGATCACTTTAGATGACTCACAGAAGTCCTCTTCCTTGAAGGCATTGTTCTATCCCACACAATTGATTGAGTTGGACCCCTAAAATCCTCTTCCTCTTCACTACCATCCTCTTCAGCTGAAAAAATAGCATAATAGGTAACATCACCGAGATCACACCTAAATCCTCTCTCAAACATTTAATCAAACAACTTCCCTGCTCTAACCAAATCCCTACACTTGGGTCTGGTTTGGATAGAGAGATGCTTTCATCTTATCTCAATATCCAAACACTACAAACACAAACATTTTTTAATTTCAAATCTTCAACTTTTTTTTAATCTAATCATTGTCTAATTATTACAACTTTCCCAAACTTTCAAATAAAATACAAAAAATAATTCAACTTTTTCAAGTCCCAAAATAAAAATAACATTAAAAAATTTGTATTCTAACAATATTTGAACTTTATAATATTTTTATTCAGTTTTTTTTCTCTCCTTTCCCAAAATCCATAAAACATTTGAACTTAAACCATTTCTAACTCATGTCATCTCAACTCAAATATCTCACTATTATTCACAAATTATCTCAATTCAGCTCATCTTAATTCATTATCCAAACCAGACCTAAACTTTTTATCAAGAAGAACCACTTCCCTCTTTAAATCATATTCCATAACAAAGACATATGCCCTAGAAAATGCATTTTGGAACTCAGAGTCATCAAGTTTTGTTAATGCATACTTTATGTTTTCATAGTTTGTGTACTCCACAACCCCTGTTGTACCACCATTCTCAAGGAAGGCTTGGGAGAAATAAGCATCCCTAGCTTATCGCATGTGATCCTTAAGGTCTTACCATGAAGCAGGAAGGGACAATCCAGTGACAAGCACACGAAATTCAAAGTGCCCAGATACTCCACCACGTCCACTCCGGCCACTATTAGGACTACTATAACAATCTCTTGATGATGAATGCCCACAGCTACCATGTGCAAGTTCCACCTATAGCCGTTTCCCATCAAAATCATAGCCATCACAACCAAGAATGGCATCTTGAGCATCTTCAAACTCAACAAATGCATAACCTAGGGGTCTCAGCAGTACCTTCATATCGATGTGGGCTATCTATTTTCCCTTGTCGGGGTCAGAGACTTGGAAGCAAGACCACGACCTTTGACAAGAAGCTGAAACAAGTCAGGTCTGAGGAAAAAAGAAGAGTATGAGAAGCTATTGGATCTAGGGTGATCGGAAGACAAAGAACATGTAGTGACGATGGAAGAGATAATTCTCTTAGCTCTCTCACATGATGTTCTCAACCTCCTGTGAGTAGGGCTGTAAATGAACCAATTTGTTCAATAGCTCGCTCGATACTCGCCTAGTTAAACTTGAATCAAACTTAAACTCGTGAATAAAAAGGCTCGCTATGAAAACAGTTACCCGCTCGATTAGTAAATGATACATATCCAACTAAACTCAACTCTACTCAACTAAGACCCGTTAAGGCCCGCTTGGTTATGCCTGAGTTGAGTCATTAGCTCACCTCTATTAAATCTCATTTATATATTGATAAATATATACATACACCTATGTAAATATACATATATATTAGCTAATATATATATTGATAACATATATGTATTAGTTAATAATATAAGCCTAACACTTTTATAATTAAATATATGATATGTAACCTAATTACTTATGCCTATATATTGAATATGTTTAATAGCTATATTTTATAATTTGTACAATAGTTAGTTGATAAGATTTAATAATTTTATATACTACTATGTGAAAACTATATATGAAATAGATATCTGCGACCACATTATGTGTATGTATTAATAATTTATATAGGCATATAATATATTGTTATCATGGATAAATATCAACTAGTTACATATTAATTATTTTATAAATTTTTAAAATCTTATAATTCAATAGAGGTTCTACTTGTTAGTTAGAGAAATTCAATATTAGATTTTTTATTTACCTAATTTATTAATTATTAAATCTTATTAAATAAATAAATAAACAACTCGAGCTGAGCTTGAGGCTCGGCTCGATTCGAGCTCGTTTTTTGGTCGAGCTTGAGCTTGAACTCGAGTTGGAAGTTTAGCTTACTGAGCAGAGTTTGAACAAAAATTAAATAAAAATCTCAAGCTCAGACTCGAGCTCAAGTTTGAGTTTTTTGAGTTGAGGTGAGCTCGGCAAGCCAAAGATTGGCTTGGTTCGATTACAACCCTACCTATGAGCTCTTTTGTTGCCACTAATGCATTTTTTCTTCCTCTTAAACTCCTGAATGAAATGAGTATCATCAGTTGTGTGTATCACTTCAAATGTCCCGCAACCTCGATAGCGCCGAAATGCAAGCAGAATGTCTAGTCCATTCATCCGATTTGCACCAAAAGCAATTGTGCTCTAAGTAGGTGTGAGTGAGAGTTTGTGGGTATGTCTAGAACTACCAAAATATATGAACTCGGGGCAGGATATCTGATTGAAAGGCGCAAAAAATCATCTTTTGGACGAAACAGTTATTGTCGGAAGGCTCCTCTAAGTCCAAAAGCCACTCAACAGTGAAAGAAGGCCACTCGAGGGCATCGGTATTCCAGGGAGGATGCCATACGAGGCATGCTAGGCTCATAGTTGGAGACTATGGAGTGCTAGGCTCACGAGAGTGGTATCTATAGAGGTTAATGGATTCGTATCTGGGGAGTTGAGGTTGCTCTCGTTTATGGAGTTGTTTGAAAGTGAAATAGGTCTCTGATTTTGGGGATTTCTCGAAGGTGGTAGCTGGTTCTTGGGATCTATAGGTGTAGAAGTTGATGGATTTGAGCCTTTTGTAACACAGATGGAGATCTAGCAAGTCGTGGGCGTTGTGGGTGTTTTCAGGTCACTATTGCTGCTTCTGCTTGTTTGTGCTTTTGATTGCCTAAACTCGAAGTAATGGACAAGAAATTCACCACTGCTCGTTTTCCATCTTCTGCTTCTTGCATCGCACCAACTTGGTGCTCCATATAGGTTAAATCTTCCTTGAATTTGTTCCTAAAACCTTTTAATTTCTGCTAGATTACCTTGTTATTTTGCTATGTTTGTTCTATTAGCTCCCTGATTTTGTTGAGTGATACAATAATTTCTTCCAAGAATTATGATAGCACAGAGACCGGTATCTCTCTAATACAAATTTGTAACACACCCCAGGTGTTTGAAAAAAAAAACACATATAGACCTGCTCACTTCGAGGGGAGCACCTCCTAAAGAAAGTGAGAGAGAAGATGAAAAAAACAAAAATAAACTTTTAATTCAGATTTTGCATGCCATTACAAGAGTCTCATTCCCCTACTTATATTGACCAGACTATTAACTAACTAGTGGGACAAAGGCAAACACAGCTAAAACAAAATAAAAATAACATAAGCAAAACAAGCCTAACAAAGCAAGAAATGGGTCATGGCCTAACTCCACTAACCCATTCAGTAAACACTCAAAACCACGAGCTAAGTCCAACAACTACCCAAGCCCACTATGGCTTTCGCCCTTACTATCACTGTGAACAGAAGTGTGACACTTCCACAATATCGTACATGCACCCATGAAACCCAACTCCATCTCCTATTTCCATGGCTCTCATCCATTCTTTGCCCTCGACATCAGCAACACAATTACTAGCATTCTGCCTCTCCCCCACACCACATTATCTTCCTTCTCCAAAGACAAGCCTCCCAAACCCATATTCATCAAATTTAACAAATCCCTAAATATGTGATCATCTCTAAATAGCTAAAGACTTGAAAAATAAAGAGATTGAAACATGTAAGCTTGAAGCAGACCCATAGATTACTTGGAATTGGAGGAGTGAAGAAAAAATCTCAAAATGTTTACTTGAGCCACGAGTTTCCAAGAATGCTTGAACCGGAGAGAGGAGAGTTTAAAGCACAAGAACAACCTTGATTGGTGATGGAGTCGACGAGCAACAGTGAACTTGGAGGAAAATGGTGCCACACACACTTTTTCAGAGCCAAACACAAAGGCAAAGCACACGAATTGGAGAGAGGGGTTGAAATGAAAATAGGGTAACTTTCGGTAATGGTGAAAAAGCAACTCAAAAGGAGAGAAACTAATTTAAAATATTTTAGAGTTATGAACAGTATACTCTACATCTAGTGAGATTATTGTAGCAAAGTGTTAAATAAATATGAAATACATTAATTCATTGGAGGGGAACTTTGATAAAATTTCTTTATATTTTAAGGAAATTGTATTTTATAAAATCCATTGTAAATGCTAGCCATGGGCATTTATTTGGTTTTACACATGATCAGGCTATTAAGAAGATAGTTAACTAGTTTTCAGAGATGAAATTCATTTTATTCATAAAATTAATCTTCCAAACTCATGTATAGTTTCTTTTACTGCAATGTTCATGCCTAGGTCTACATTGTTTGTATATATGAAGATGATCTTGAAAGTTAAATATTTTGTACTAGACTAATGAAAACATAAATTATAACGGCACAAGAATAGGATGTTAGTTTGATATTCTTTAGTACACTAACTCTTATGATTGGACCACATTTTTGTAGATGTTAATAGACAAAAAAAATTATTAGATGATTTTATTTCTAAATAACTCATATTATATGGTGTTATTCCTAAAAAAAGGCACATGAACCTAATCTTATGCGTGTCATAGTACAAGGGAATGACCAAATTTATCTAAAATTCTTCAAAAGAAATCTAAAGGGTAAAAATATAATTTTATTTAGGAGACAATAAAATTTAAATAAGGCAAAATAGACAATTAAAAAAAAAGGAAAAATAGAGGCACTAATCATCTAAATAAAAACATTGGTAATTTTGCCGGCGAAACAAAAAATATTTTAGAACCTCATGGACAAAAAGGCAACACATAAAACACAAAGCTCAAGCATAAAAATGTAATTTCCCTTTGCTCATCAAACACAAATCTCAAGGACAATAATGTAACTTATCCATCAAACAAAATTTACTATTCAAAATTTACTATTCATACAATTATGGCGGCTTTTAGAGCATTGGATTGGCTTAATCAAAACCATCTTCAAAACTTGATGAAAATTACATATTTTTTATAAATCTAAAACCTCCATATCCATAACTCCATATTGGATTAGTTATTGGATTCATCAAAATAATAATATAATATAATTTTTTTAGTAATAATATTTTTCATTTTTTTTTCATTTTTTACAATTACACTAACCATATATACATTAATAATTTAATTTTATATTTAAATTATTATTTTTCAACTAATTATTTCCTCAACCTAATTACCCACATCATACTTCTGTGGCTTCATCATCTATTACTTGTTTACTATAATTATTGTTTGCCAAATTTAATGACTCATTACATTACTATATGCCAAGTATTTGTTTACCTGTATTGGTACCTGCACGCGAAAAAATAAAAAGACGGTTGTGGGATTAAACCAGAAATAGAAAACACATTTGGTTGGTGAAGAATAGCACTTCAAATATAAAGAAAAAAAGTGTTTTACTGTAGCTCAAAGTTTCTAATTTATCTTTTGATTAATCCAATGCAGCTGTGTTTAAAAGAAATAAGCTATATTTTATATTTGGATAGATTTTTTTACGAAGTCAATGTCAATACTCTTATAATAGAAGAAAAATATATGTTCGTATATACGTCATTCTATTCTAAAATAGGAAAGCTCCGATGTGAATTACCCATGGGCCATGACCTAAATAACGCAGGTACTGTGATTGTCGAAAGTATGTCTTGAAGTGTAAAAATTCTGACATTTGTGAGAATATTTATCAAATTTTTTTGTATGTCTTTTTAGTTTCGTAAAACTGATGGCTAGAATGAAAAGTTGCGAAACTAAAAAATAAAGATCCAGGTTTAAAGGTCTTCATGGACTTTTGTATATTTTTTTAATAAAACTTTAGCCAATTCATTATATATATATATATAAAAGAAAATCTTTTACCTTAAAAATACTATTGAAGTATTAAAAAAAATTAAAATTCTGAAAAGTTAAAAGTTGTCACGAAGAGCTGCACGCACCGATAGTCCCTTCACAAGCCGACGGGACACTCTTGAGAAGCTGCCAAGAGAGAGCGTTAAACTCTATTTGCTATCCCGAAACCACGCTCCTCGGTTTCTGAAAGGATCCTCTTGTTCGTGGCATTTATTATCCTTGCAAATTACAAATCTATGTCTGTTACCGACACCAATCTCTGCAAAAATAGAAATCAAACACCATTCTTGCATCCGAAGTATCTTTCACAAATCAAATACTTCCCCATGAAGAAAGAATTACAGATGAAAAAAAGTTCAATCCATTACTTAAGATCACATTCTCATGATCCCGGCCATCTCCCTATATAAATTGATCTTTTACGGAGTGTCTTGTCCTAACTTTTTCATACGACCACCTAACTCACAACCCAACTCTTTTCAGCTCTCTGCCATCTAGCTCAACCACTACTATGCAAAGTGGGTCAGGGACAGGAACAGCCTCATTTGAGGCCTTTCTGGAAGGCTGGCTTGTCTACCAACAAGACTACCTCAATGAGCTCCTCTCGGCTCGGCAACATTGCCACGAAATCAGAGACTAAGACCTCAAAGATTTGATTAGCCGCATCCTCGCACACTACCAAGAATATTACGAAGAAAAATCGATGGTTGCTCAGAAGGACGTCTTCCTCGTGTTCTCTCCCACGTGGTTCATTGTAACACCCTTGTATTTGTAACCCTTTCTTGTATTCTAAAACTATAAATCAGTGTGATACACGAAAAAGAGAAGTTGGCAGATGACTAAAATTAGAATGATAGCTCACTTCGAGGGTGAGGTCCTCCAAGAGAAAAGAGAAAGAAAGGAAACAGACAAATTCATTCAAGTTTTGCATAAAAAAGAAAAATGCATACATCGTCCTACTTATGGGACTGACCACTCTACACGTCAAGTTATATTCCTTTTCTAAACACTCACTACACGACACAACAAAGCAAACAGAATATTGAATTAAAGGAAATGGAAATACAGACTTAACTGGATTGGAATGGGTTGACTAGCCCATTGGACCGACTAAGAAGTAAAATAAGATAAAGTAACTAAGAAAAGAGACATTGGGCCTCACGACCTATACTGCTCAGCTTGACCCATGGTAGGCCCACACCCTTTAATCCACCTTCAGCTTTCTCAAATGACCTCGCATGACATCAGCCCTAACTCCCCCAAATCATTATCTTCATCTCTGCAATTCGTCTCTTCCTCTCTGCACTTCGGTGTAAGACAAAGCTCCCTTTTTCAAATCACCTTGCCCACAAGGTAAGGATAAGATCCTTTCAACTATTCATAGGATTCCCAGGTTGCATCGTCTTCACCCTACCCTTGCCACTGCACCAGGTGCTCGGTGATGGGTAAATTGTGCCGTGACTTGCGAAAACATTTGCTGATGATTTTCTCCGGTTCGGGCTTCAGTACTCCTACTACATTTGTGGGTGGCAACTTTGTAAGAGGTATATTTCTCTAACCTAATTTCTTCTTGAGTTGCAATATGTGAAAAATTGGGTGAATGGTTGCTATTTGTGGAAGTTTAAGCTTATAGGCCACTAAACCGACCCTTTGTATGACCTGGTATGGCCCACAAAACCTTCAAATGTTTTTGATTGGCCACTGATAACTGTCAGTAGGGTTGTAGACAGAGATAAACCCATTCCCCTTCCTCAAAGCTCTAGTCTTTTCTTTTAAGGTCTGCATATTTTTTTTCATGCGATCTTGAGCTTTCTTGAGGTTATGCTTGAGGATTTCCAGCATATCCTCCCTAGATTTTAGGGTTTCTTCCACTGCATCAAGTCTAGTTGTTCCTGGCGTGTAACTGAGTAACCTGGGAGGGAGATAACCGTCTAGAGCCTAGGAGGGTGTAGTCCTTGTGGATGAGTGTTGAGTGGTATTGTACCACCATTCAACCAATGGAATCCATGTGGACCAATCTTTGGATTTGTCACTCGAGAAGCACCTTAAGTAATTCTCAACACATTTGTTCATTGCCTCACTCTGCCCATCTGATTGGGGTGATAAGCAATGCTGAAAGCAAGTTGCACCCCTTGAATCTTAAATAGTTCCCTCCAAAACTACCCAGTGAAGGTACTGTCCCGATCTGAAACAATGGAATTAGGCATTTCATGCAACTTGAGAATGTGTTTAATAAATAACTGAGCACAGTCTTTGCAGAAAAAGGATGGGTCAATGGTGTAAAATGCCCATATTTAGTTAATCTGTCCACAACAACCCAAATGCAACTAAATCCATGGGATGAGGGCAACCTTTCAATAAAGTCCATGGAAATTTGTGTCCATGGCTGGAAAGGAATGGGAAGTAGTTGTAACAAGCCATTAGGCTTAGATTGGTCTGCTTTAACCTTTTGACAAGTGTCACAGTCTCTAATAAACCTTTTTTCATCTACCTTCATCCCTGTCCATCGAAAATCCCTTCTCAATCTATGAAGGGTTTTATCATAACCTGAATGACCCCCAATTGGGCTATCATGTAATAACTGTAATAATTTATTCTTCAACTCCCCAATAGCAACTATGACCCTCTGCTTATAGAGCAAAACTCCATCCCTCATGGTATAGGCAGCAGGCAAATTTCCCTGCTAGAATTTATTTAATAAATCTTGCATATTTGGGTCTTGATTATATGCATTTTTTATGTCTTCCCACCACTCAAAAGTAGGTAAAGAAATAACTGTTAGAGCTGCCCCATCATCAAATTCCTCCATCTCAACCCTTCTAGACAAGGCATCCGCCACCTTGTTGTCTTGTCCCTTCTTGTACTCCACAACCAGATCATAGCCTAGCAACTTGGTGATCCATTTATGCTGCATTGGAGTCTCAATCTTCTGCTCCAACAGATGCTTCAAACTTTGATGATCTGTTCTCACTAAATGGGGTGACCTAATAGTAAGGCCTCCATTTTTGAACTGCCATCACTAAGGCATAGAGCTCCTTTTCATATATGGACATAGATAAAATCCTTCCTTTTAGAGACTGACTATAAAAGGCTATAGGCCTCTTTCTTTGCATAAGGATAGCCCCTATAGCAATTCCTGATGCATCACACTCCACCACAAATGGTAGTGTAAAATTTGACACGGCTAAAACGAGGGTTGAGTCACTGCCCCTTTCAACTCCTCAAAGGCCTTCCTAGCTTCCTCAGTCCAAACAAACTGATTTTTCTTAAGTAACTGGGTTAAAGGAGTTGCAATACTTCCGTACCCTTTAATGAATCTTCTATAATACCCAGTTAATCCCAAAAAACCCCTAAATGACTTAAGGGTAGTGGGAAAGGCCAACTCTTCATTTCTGCCAGTTTTTCTGGATCAATCCTTACACTCACAACAGAAATCAAATTGTCCAAATATAACACTTCCTCAGTAGCAAATCTACATTTAGAAAGCTTAGCCTGCAAACAATGTTTTCTCAAAAGCTCCAAAGTCACTCTTAAGTCCTGCACATTCCAAGGTCTTGGTATAGACCAAAATATCATCAAAAAACACTAGAATAAACTTTCTCAGGTATGATCTGAATATATCATTCATTAGACTTTGGAAGGTCAAGAGGGCATTAGTTAACCCAAAAGGCATTATCAAAAACCATAATGCCCTTCATGGGTCTGAAAGGCAGTTTTGTGAATATCATCTAGTTTGACTCTTATTTGGTTATACCCCGACCTAAGATCCAGCTTAGAAAACATCTAGACCCACTGAGTTCATCCAATAACTCCTCCACCACGGGAATGTGGTATTTATCTTTCACCATTACCTTGTTCAAAGCCCTATAGTTCACACACATTCTCCCTAACCCATCGATTTTTCCTACAAGTAAAACAGGGGATGAATAAGGGCTATGACTTGGTTTTATCACTCCAGAGGTTAGTAGTTCCCTCACAATTTTTTCAATTTCATCTTTTTGAAAATAAGAGGTATGGTCTTACTGAGATTGGGTTGGTGTTTGGGATTAGGGTGATAGAATGGTCATGACTTCTTTGTGGAGGTAAACCTTTTGGATCTCCAAACACATCAGCATAGTGTCCCAACAATTTCTGCACAAGTGGGGGTATCTCACTTGCTGATTTTTCACTTGACACTTCTACTAACTGTAGTAGTAGTCCTCTTTTTTCCAGCTTGTGATTCATGTTCAAATTTCCCTCCTCAATTTGGTTGGAAGCCCACAAACCTTGTAATGCTACTGCTCTCTCCCCTTGCTGGAATTTCATGGATAAATCTTTGAAATTCCATAGAATAGGTCCCAACTCCCACAACTATTGAACCCTAACACCATATCACAACCTGCTAACACTAAGACAAAGGCATCAATAAGGAAAACAATGCCTTGTAACTTCACTCTCAGGTTAAAACACCCCCCTTCACTACTAACTTGTTCTCCATTCGCCACTTTAACCCTCACCTTCTCAGGTAGATTGATAGGAGTATTCCCTTTTTTAATAACTTAGGGGTCCACAAAGTTGTGGGTGCTCCCCCGAGTCAATTAAAACTACCATCTCCTGATTTCCTATCTTCCCTCTAATTCTCATAGTTTTTGAGCTTATGGACCCAATGATTACATGTAATGAAATTTCAGGTTGGTTAGGATTATCAACAAAATCCAAAACCTCTTCATCCCCAACTCTATCTTCTTTTCTTCCACGGCAACATCTTCCTCCTCCACCTCCTCTGTAAAAAATAATTTGGGTCGTTGGCATTTGTGGCTCGGATTCCACTTGGAATCACAATAATAGCACAAACCCTTATCCCTCCTTTCTTTCATTTGGTGAGGTTTAATTTTTTGAACTGGGACAATGGCTTTTTGGCTAGAGTTGTTACTGTTTGGGTTGGGCTTGGGTTATAGTTGTGTTTTTGGATGGATAGGTGGCTATTTGGGCTAATGTTGGGGTTGTGTTTAAGAATGCCTAACTCATGGTAACCCCCACCCCGAAACTGTTTTTTGTACACAGACACACTCTCCTCTTATATTTTTTGCAAGATTATAAGCCGTTAACAAGTCTCTAAGATTAAACATATGCACGTGTAGTCTAATCTCATCTTTTAAATTGCTGAGAAAATAGCTTAACTTATACCCTTCCAACAAACCCCTCAATCTATTAGATAACCCTTCAAACCTGGCTTTATACTCTTCCACAAATCCTATTTGTTTAAGTCTTGTCAAGGCTTCCAGGGGATCATCATAAGATGATGGCCCGAATCTGGTCAACAATGCCTTAGTGAAATCTTCCCACTCCCTTATTTCCCCTAACTCCTCTAGATCTTGAAACCAAACTAAAGCTTGATCATCCATGTGAAAGAATGCCAGCCTTAATTTATGTTGAGGTAGAGTATTGTAATAAGTAAAGTAATGGTTTACTTTGTATAACCAACCACTTGGACCCTCACCATGAAAAAATGCAAAGTCAATCTGTACCTATCTAGCATGATTATCCCTATTTTAATCCACTTGCTCCTCTCTAAACTCCTGGTTGTTCAAAGATTCTCCTCTTCCACAGTTGTTGTTTTTCTTTTGCAGCTCTACTGTCAAAGCTGTCAATTGCTGCACCACCGAATCTGATTTCTTCTTGAGGACTAGCATTTCGGTCTTTAATGTCTTCATTTGTGAATCAGTGGATTTCTTCAAAGCTGTGAGGCCATCCTAGAGTTGATTCAGCTGTGTTCCTTTAGCCATGCTTGGACACTTGGGATCCAATCTCTAATATCAAGAATGTAACACGCTTGTATTTGTAACCCTTTCTTGTATTCTAAAATTGTAAATCAATGTGATACACGAAAAAGAGAAGTTGAGATGACTGAAATTAGAATGATAGCTCACTTCAAGAGTAAGGTCCTCCAGGAGAAAAGAGAAAGAAAGGAAATAGAAAAATCCATTCCAGTTTTGCATAAAAAAGGAAAATGCCTACATCATCCTACTTATGGGACTGACCACTCTGCACATCAACTAACAGAATTATATTCCCTTTCTAGACACTCACTACATGACACAACAAAACAAACAGAATACTGAATTAAAAGAAATGGAAATACAGACTTGATTGGACTGGAATGGGCTGACTGGCCCATTGGACTAACTAAAAAATAAAATAAGATAAAGTAACTAAAAAAAGAGACATTGAGCCTCACGGCCTATACTGCTTAGCTTGACCCATGATAGGCTCGCACCATTTAATCCACCTTCAGCTTTCCCAAACAACCTCGCACAACAACAAGCTTAACTCCCCCAAATCATTCTCTTCATCTCTACACTTCATCTCTTCCTCTCTGCACTTCAGTGTATGACATTCACCTCCTTCAAGCATACCTTCCTCTAGATCGCCGATTTCAAACCTGGTCTGGTATTCTGCCTCGTCAGCAACTCGGTCGACGACTTGTCCAAGGACTAGCACCAAAGAATGAATAAGTTGATGGAGGAGACGAAGGTGGAGGAAAAGGAACTCAACCATGAGCTGGCAAAGATTCAGGAGAGCATGGCGGCACCATCGTTGCTGGAGATTCTGAGGCGTGGGGAGCTGTCAATGGACGGAGAAATAAGGGAGGAGGACATTGTGTTCATGGCGTGGAGGTCGGCATTGGAGTCGGTGGTGGCCAATGTTGATGCGCTGAGAATGAACACGACACTAAAAGTGGTGGAGATACTCAATCCAGCTCAAAGCGTCAGGTTCTTGGCCGCAGTTTCTCAGCTTCAGGTCCAGATTAGGAGTTGGGGCTTGCAGAGAGAAGCTGAAGCGTGAGAATCAGGTGGTAATGAATAGTGATAGCTTTGTTTGGTGAGAATTAATCTGACCTCAGTCTCTCATAGTTTCTCTCGTAAGTAGATGCTCGGGTAGGGGGCAGATTTTTTTCTTTTCTTTTTTTCTTTTGAATATTAGGGGCAGAATTAATTTGTCTGCCAATTGTGTTCGACGAGAAGAAGCTTAGGTCGTAGGAGCATCAATTAATGTACTTGGGGTTTACGGTATCTGTACGTGTTTGTTATCCATGCAGCAATTAATTTATGAGTGATTTTGTGTCATTAAAGTTATCCAGCTCATAGCAGTAATCATCAGCTATCAAATATGTGATCTAAAATGACATTTTTGAGTGTCATTTAAGTGTTTTTTTTCCCTTTTCTATTTTTTGGAAGAGTACGAACAAATGATATATTCATCCTATTAGAATGTGCAAGTCATTAAAAATGAGTGATTTTGTAAGATATATAGGATGAGTAGTACTTCATCCACAATCTAGAAGTATATAATAATTTCTATTTTTATTTTATTTGTCTTGATTATTAAAAAAATATTACTGCCAAAAAAAAAAAAGAATAGAAAAGAAAGAAAGCACATATATCATGAATTCTGTATCCAAAAAAAATACTTTAACCACAAATAAATTATACAAAAGTAAATTTTCAAACTAACGCGACTTAACGCAATACGTTAGATTGTAAAATTTTTTATTATAAAATAGATTTAACCTATCAATATTAATTAATTTTGTGAGATATCTTTGTATAAATTATAAAACTTCAAGAAAAAAAACACCAAAGAAGTAGCACCTTTGGAAAAGCACGTGATAAAGATAGCAGCATGGAAGAGTCCAAAGAAGTGGTGCTATTTCGGGAACAAAACGACTTTAGAGAGGGGACCATTACCTGAAGGATAATTAGATAACTTTAGATGGGCAAATTTCACTCCATTCTGGGAACCCACGTAGCTGGCCGTACGTATCGTTGCGACTGCTATAGCAACTTCGGACGTCTACTGTTAGAACTACAGGTCAGTAGAGTGTAAGGGGCAAAAAAAAAAAAGCCTGAAAGAAAATTCCGGCATTTTATTTCATTCCATCTTCATATATATATTATACATCATTTGTGTAAGTTATTCAATTTTGGAAGGGGCCTGTTTCTTATTGACTACAGTCTCTTAATCAGCCAGGCTAACACCATATAAAAGGAACACAAGTCTCCAAACAACAGGGCGAGAAGGAAACACATTTCACAGACGGCTTCGTTTGCTCGATGCAGCTGGCTTAAAGCTGGCAATACCAGTGATTTCCCTACCTGTGATCAAGCTGTTGATGTCATAGGTGCCTTCATATGTGTATATTGGTTCCAGATCGCAGAATGCCTGCAATGATGCCGCCAAGAAAAAATAAATAATAGATCAATAATATCTAGACATAAATAATAGATCAATTTTCACATTCTAATTTTGCAGACCTAGTCCAGACTCCAAATCCAATCCTTCATACATGTTGCTTTAAATTTTTCAATCAAGAGAAAAGCATGAATACCTTTGCAACTAAAAAATCAGCCAAAATGCCGTTGCCACCGAGTAACTCCCGTCCAATAGCAGCAGTTTCTCTGGCCTTCAGTGTGATCCATGACTGAAGAATTGTAGAAATTGTCAGCGACACATACTTAAAAAATATGCATCACAAGTTTAAAGATTTCTAATCGTACCTTCCCCAAGCTAGCTTGACCTGGAGTCATTTTCCCACTTTCATACAACTTGCAGAGGCGCCAACCAATAAGAATCATGGCTTGAATATTACCCAACATATGAACGAGTTTCTGTTGGTTGATTTGGAAAGCTGCAAGGGGTGCTCCAAACTGTTTCCTCTCCTTCAGATACCTTAAGATGGGTTGGAATTTAGAGTAGGCGATACCAAAAGCTTAAAATAAAATATCACAGTGAAGAAGAGCAGCATTTAGTCTCATACCTGTGACACATATCATAGATGCCCATTGATATGCCAATAGGTTGCCATGCAACCATAACACGTGAAACAGCGAGAATCTGTTTCGAGTCGGAAATTTCAGATAAGCAACATGAAAATCAAAGAATATACATGAATTTCTAGAAATCCAGGAACTACTCTGACAGAGAGATTGGAAACCAGCAATGCACATACTCCAGACTCATGCAGAAAAGCACTGCAGATACTTGTGAACAGAAAGTTCATAGACGCAATGAACAATTTTGGATTCCCATAGATTGCTGGAAGTGTGTGCAGTTGCGTGCATGTATGATTGAGTGAACCAATACTGATAGATTTGGTAGAAGTCATGCCAAACATTCAAGATCGAGGAATTAAGCTTTTCGTACTTCAATGAGGGCAGAACACCACCCAAGAGAGGCATGTTCCACACAATGGTGAGTTTTTTCTTTATAGGTAAGAATAAGATTTTATTGAATCAATAAATAGGCATAACTGTAGTACATAGAAAGTATACGAGAGAAAACACCTAGAAGAATGTAGGTGCTTGAGGAAGAAACAAGAAACTCATGGAAGCTAGCACCATTGAAACACAATGGTGATCATTTTTGGCAAGCATTACATATCAACGCAAAATGACTGTTTCAAATCTTTGTTATTGTGAAAACAGTTTGTTTGGTTCAAATGTAGAGCAATCGATTCAAAGTGAATACCTTATTACACCTTGTACCTTTCAGAACAACAAAAAGTGTTACAGAGAGAGAGAGAGAGAGAGAGAGAGAGAGAGGCATAGTCCTGGTCACCAAAAGTTACAATTACAAAGTCTGCAAATAAGGTACTTACAGTAAGCTTTGTGGTGTAATCCAACTGGTCCACAATGAGTCTATTTGAAGTTCGGTTACACCATTATAGTTATGTGTTTCCACCCATGTCATAAAACTTTATATGATGAAAATTGATGTATTGTCGCAACCAAATACTCCATTCTGCATGCTTATGTATGATAATTTACAGAAAATCCCAAACAAAGCAGAAAGCACACAAATAATGGTAAGGGACTGGATCATCATCACCCAACTCCTCACAACCGTACCTTGTTTGTATCCTGAAAGGAATCAACGCCAGGTAACCTGTCCTTGTCAGCAATAAAAACGTTCTTCAAGAGAATATCTCCATTTTGAACAATCCTCAGGCCAATTTTATTTTCTATTTTTGTAGCTGTTAATCCAGGAGTATCCTTCTTTACTATAAATCTGAAAGAGAAAGCGGCAATATAACACATGCATGAGAGGATGCTGATGTGGAAAACCAACAATTAGGCATTTCCAAACAAAAGTGAGTACAAAAATCACCTCATTTATCAAATGGTGGGCAACTGATGACCCTAAATTTGCAACCCTTGCAGGTGTCAAGGATTGCATCCAATGAATAAAACTTTTTTCAGTACTTTGAAAGTCTTGCATATGGAAAAACCTGAGGATCTATACATGCGAAGAGTCTTGCATATGTTGGAAAACACAATTTCTTTACTTTCATGTAGGGTCTCAATGTCTCATTTTTAGGTGATTGGTCTCAATTTTTCACGACTGAAAACAATTGATCTGCTTGGTCCATATGACCCTAAAAAGAATTTCCCCATCCCAAAATTGATGAGACTCTTTTTTTTTGGGCTGTACTGAAATATAAGAAAGATTGTTATGGTTATCATGTTTCACTAAAATCTATTTGCAACCTCTAATGTTTTTGGAATGGAATATTTGGGTATCACTTGGTGCAAAATATGTCGCATCAAAATACTTTCTGAATGTTAATTAGTAGTGTATCTAGTAGTCAAGGGAAAAAACTCGAGAGAATGGATAATGTACTGCATTATTAATAATACAAACAAGTGTAGCTTTTAACATGGATATAAATGCCCAACATGACAATCATAATGTCACTACCAGGTTAGAGTAGATGTGCATATTTTCCAACATACTATAGGTGACATTGCATGAAGTAGTATCTGAATGTCTTTGTGGATGAAAAAGAATCAAAGAGTGCAAACAGATGTCCAGCATGCAAATATAGGGTGAAGCATCCTGCATATCATACAGCATATCACATACCCATTTATCTGATTTGTTGCGGTATTCCTGGCGAAAATAACCAACAAATCTGCAAAGGTACTGTTTCCAATCCAGCGCTTTTGGCCCTTAAGTATCCAACCTCCTTCCACCTGATCTTTCAAATGCAAAAGCAAAAACAATTATATATTGTATGTGATTTTAGAATATCAAGCTCAAGTACATATGTAATCATGTATTTTATAAATGTAAATTGGTATTATGTGCTATAGAAAGAGAGACAGAAAGAAGTTGAGAGCAAGAACCTTTGTTGCTGTTGTTTTCAAAGCACTTGCATCACTTCCAATGTCAGGCTCAGTCAAAGCCTTAAGATGTGGAAACAGCATATTTAAGTAACTCAGCATTGACAGAGGCACATATCAAACATCTTTTTTAAACCCTGTACTATAACACGATGCCAAAATAGGCTACTTACCCAACAACCTACTGTCTTTAGCTGTGCCAAAGATGGTAGATACTTTTGCTTCTGTTCCTCTGATCCACAAAATGCTATACTTGGTGGTCCAGACAAGCAAAATACGATATTATGATTTATTAAAAGCATCTTGTATTTATTTATTTAAAAAACAAACAGCTGCAATTGTCAGCTAAATACAAAACAAAGGTACCATGAAGATCTCACCAATAGTGAGCATTGCCAGAGATGAATGCACCAATATGAAAGTAGAACAGCTTGCATCAACTCTCGCAACTTCAGCTGTAGCAAGAGCACTTCCCGTAATGGAGAGACCAGGACAACCATAACCCTGAGAATCAGAACTAGCTAAGAATCCCATCCACCACAATTTACACCTCAAGCAAGAGAGGTAGAGGGGTGGGTAGAAAAAGATGCACAAATTACCTTGATTGTGCCACCAGCAATACGCAGGGCACCAAGTTTTGGAATAACATGAAACGGAAATTTGGCCTTCTCCCAATACTGAGAAAAAAGGGAAAAAAATGTAGAACTATTACTTTGTATTACAATCTCTATCGCATTGAATGATAAAGGCATCGATGTCTCAATGCCAAATAACATTACACAATTTCATGTTGTAATCACAAAGACAGCTATAATTATTAGTAGAACCAAGATACTATTAATTTAGCATTGAAATAATAGCAAAAATAATAAAAATAAATAATACAAGCAACACGAGAAAGATACCTCTGTCATTATTGGAGCTATTTCTTGTTCCATGCACGCCCTTACTTTCATTCTGACAGCCTGCTCCTCAGGAGTCAGTAGATCATCAAGTTGATAATAGTCTGAAGCTGTAATTGTTAAAGATCAAGACAAAAAGTGCAAAACATATGTTACCAGGTGGGGTAAAAAAGTATACTGTGCCCTCAAACTAATAATGGGAAAATGATAACCAGAATAATTTGAGAGAAGGAACAAACAAGAGACTGATGGTGAACCATGTGGCATGTGCAGCATGATTCATTACCAAAAGAACCTAGTTCAAAGCACCTCATGCGACTATTCATATGATTACAAAATGAGCTGCTAATAAATATAGATCTAAGCTTCCCCAAATTTTGATGCCAAGAACTGATGGTAAGGAGAAAAAATACATATAACTTATCCTCTCCCAGGTAGAGATAAAAGTAGTCTCTTGTGTCTAGCCCAACGAGTTCTAAATGCATGGATTGTTAGCAGTGATAATGTGTTGGGTATTTTTAATTTTTTGGAAGAAATATTAGTGAAATAGTTTCCATTAATTAAAAATGTCACATTTGACCATTTGGATTTACTCAATTAACAGAATTTATTTGAAATATACAGCTATATCAAAACTTCAACTTTTTGCTCTATTGATATTTGTTGGGAAGTATTTAATCTCTGCACAAGGTACTAATCCACAGTACGAATAGACAGGCTCTTCTAATCCACCTAATTGATACACACGAGCCCAATGTCAGGTAGGCAGAGAGGTTTATTCTTCTTTGTGCTCCTCCTCTTCGCTCTATACAAAGATGGCATTGTTTAAAACCTCGTCTTGCAGACTAGTAAGGGTAAGTAGATAGCAATGGTGGCCTGGCTGTTTTATTTTGAGCACGACATGCCAAACAGTCTGCTACAATCAATTGATAAGATCTCCCATGGGGTGTATCATCTCAATAGAGGGACCAGATTCGTACCCTCAATCTACTGAAATTAACGGTACATAAAAAGTAAAGTTTCATGTTATACTGGAAGCACAATGAGGTAATATCTACCAAATTTCTCTCCATTTGAAATAAAATAGATTTTTGTACAATATTAATTTTTCACATATGTTTTTACTTGCGAAAATCATTTTACTAATTAATTCATGTGATAGGAAAAAAAAATGAAATCACAAGCCAATATAAGCATGTAGCACAACCGGGGAAAAAGTTATCATCCATACCACAAGGAGGAAAAATGGACGCTGGAGTTGCTTGTGGAAACGCAATGGAAATACCCAATGGCGGCAAATTAAAATAAGAAGTGTTTGCATTTTGTTCAAGATCATCTGCAAGATATCGAAGTTGAATCTTCATTAGAATACACAACGAAATAACCATCAGCATTAACTGCTCCTAAGAAACAACCGTAAGATAGCTAATAATGATTAAGAGAATAGCAGCAGCAGGGTGAAGAACAATTCGAAGTACCATTAAGGAAACGATCAAATAGCAAAGGCCAAAGAAGAGGCACTTGGAAGTCCGTCTAAGAACGAATTCCAAGATTCAATTAAAGTTTATACGATCAATGGTGAGGCAATTACAGGTCCTGAACACAATCGATGACCTCAATGAAAAAATAAAATAAACTCTCTCCAAACCAAACGAATCTCCAATATTAAAATACAGATATCCAACGGAAGTATTGTACAAAATCAGAGAGCTCTGACGAAAGAGCGAAGCAATATAAATAGAATTTACAGAGCAGAAGAATCAAATTGCGATGACTAAAGAGAGAACGGACCTTGCTTTGTCATGGCGACGGAGTAGAAGAGAAAAAATGGAAAACAGAGCTGCGATGGGGGTTAGGGAGTTCTGAAACAAACAAAACCAGAGGCGAGATTGGTTCGGGCTTATTCAACAGAGGTGAGATTATTACGTGGAATCGTTTTGAATGGCGGACAAGTACACATAGAGAGTATGACAGTGGGGACAGTTGGCACGCAACTTTAGGTTTCAGAAAATAGAAAAAAAATTGCTCTTTTGATCGTCTGACCGAATTTTGAATATCTTTTACGGTGTGTTCTTCTCAGGGGCTGGGCCTCAGTCCCCAGGGTCGGAAGTTCCATCTTCCCAGAATAGCAGAGGTCTAACGGACCAGCAATTGGGCTTGAATTAACAATATTTAACGATACAGAGATCTGTATCCAGATGAGAAGAAACAGTACTCGTTTTTGCAGTGTATCTGAATTTCCATGGCCTTTCGCGCAAGTTGTATAGCTATGGCACAAATATTCTTTAGACACTGTCAAATGAAACTGATTTTCATAAGTTTGTTCATGGTACAGCACCCAAAAAATTACTTTAATTGATAATTGAATATCATGAGTTTATGTTGCAGAATTCGCAGCCAACTTGGGGTTATAGATTTGGTAGTGTTAACTTCTTGCTTTTGTTTTTGCAGTTGTAATAAAAGTTAAAAGTTGAATAAAATATTGTTAGAATATATTTTATTAATATTATTTTTATTTTAAAATTTGAAAAAATTAAATTGTTTATTTTACTTTATATAAAAATTTGATAAAATTATAATGATTAGATAAAATGAGACGAGAATAATTATAAAAACAAACCAAACATTTTTTTATTGGGAGAAGCACCCGATATAAAGAAAGGGCCTCAGGCTGTCTTATTGCTCCATTGCTATTGGAAAATGCTAGTAGGACTCCAAATATGTCCACTTTTATATATATATATATATATATAAATAGTTAAAAAAGTGATTATTTGTAAATATATTTTTTTTTTCTTAATGGTTAAGAATATTTAAAAAATACTTAAAAGAAAAATAAAAAAATTTATTTACACTGGTATACATATTTGGGTGCACATTTGGTGTGCAACTAGCATGGTGTCCTTTTCTATTATATGAAATGTTTGCTTAGAAAAATATATAGTTTCTTACGTTTTCCTGGCTCTTCTCGACAGCCAAACAAGAGGTCCAGAACTATCAGGTAAAGTCCTTGTAAATGCGGATATTAAAGTGAACGTCAATCTTTAGCTTTTCTTTTTTTAAAATAAAAAAATAAAAAAAAAAGGTTATGAGCTGCTGAATAGTGATTTGTGTTTGATGGGGCAAATTGCTTTTTTATCCTTTTGGACTTTACTTATCTCAGGTAAATGTCTTTCACAAGATGCCTTCTGATGAATTTTTTCTGAGAAACCACAACACTTTTAGAGTGGTGAATATGTTTCATTTATATAATTTACAAATTGTATAGATTGAATACATATCAATGGTAATTACAATAAAAATGGAAAGAATATGCAATATTCAAATGAGAACAATCTCCTATAATTACGGCTCAACTATGGCACACATGGGAAGACGTTGATTGAGAAGAGATATCCTCAACACCCCCACACAAGCTAAGCATCAGATTGGATCAAACATGGAGCTTAGATTGAAAAAACTCAAATAGAGGTCTAGGGACACTTTTGGTAAAAATGTCAACAACCTATAAATGAGAAGGGACATGCTGTGTTCGGAGTTTGCCAAGGACAACAAGTTCACGGAGGAAATGGTAGTTTAATTCAACATGCTTAGCTTGCTTGTGAGAAACTAGATTGGAACTCAAAAAGATTGCACTTTTATTGTCGCATAAAAGAAAAGGTTGTTGTGGAATGGGAACCCGGAGGTCACGAAGAAGATGGGGGAGCCAAATGATTTCAAAGACAATGAAAGCAAGAGCATGATACTCAGATTCATAACTGGGATAGAGACAGTTGGCTGCTTTTTAGCACTCCAGGAACCAAATTATCGCCAAAATAAATAGAATAACCAGAAGTAGAATGGCGAGTATCAGGGCATCTGGCCCAATCGGCATCAAAGTAGGTAACAAGAGCACCATGAAAGGCAAATGGACGAAATGTTGAGCCAAAATGAAGTGTCCCTTTAACATAACGGAGGATACGCTTAACAGCAAGAAAGTGATCTTTAGTGGGAGCATGCAAAAATTGACTAACAGAGTTGACAGCATGAGCCATATATGGAATCGTGATGGTCAAGTCCTGAAGTGCACCAACGAGAGATCTGTAGAGAGTGGGATATGAAAACAGAGGACCATCAGCGGACATATGCTGAGAAACAACTATGGGAGTGTTAACAGGCTTGTTGTCATGTAACTAAACTCAAGTAAGAATATCTCGTGCATATTTTGGCTGGCTGATGAAGAGACCATCAGTAGTGGGTGAAGCTTCAAGACCAAGGAAGTAATTGAGATGGCCCAAGTCCTTAATAGCAAACTCAGAATTGAGTTTACAAGTAAAGTTGTCAAGAAGAGATGAGTTATTACCTGCAATAATGGTGTTGTCAACATAAAGAAACAAGTAAATAATACCAGACTTCTTATGAAAGATAAAAGGAGATGTATCTGCACGACTGCAAGAAAAACCAAGATGGATTAGAAAAGAGCTGAAACACTGAAACCAGGCACAGGGGGCTTGCTTGAGACCATAGAATGCTTTCTTCAACTGACAGACATGATCAGGGTAGGAAGGATCAATGTACCTAGGAGGATGTTCCATATAAACATGTTCAGTGAGATGACCATTGAGAAACGCATTCTTGACATCAATTTGGCGAAGAGGTCATTTGTGTGTCATAGCAAGAGAGAGCACAACACGGATAGTGGTAGCCTTGATTACAGGACTGAAAATATTGGTGTAGTCAAGACCAGGTACCTGTGTATGGCCATTGGCAACAAGGCGGGTTTTGAGACGCTCAATGGATCCATCGGGCACATATTTGGTCCGACCCTTTTGGAGCCCACAATGTTCGTGTTGGCAGGTCGACGGACCAAAGTCCAGATACGATTATTTTCCAGTGCTTGAACTTCTTCATCCATGGCTGCTAGCCAAGCAGGATTCTTAGTAGTAGATTTGAAGCCTTTAAGCTCAGTCCATGCAAGAAGAGCAGGAAGAAGACCAAAGGAGCCCAAGAAACTAAGATTGGCCGGATGATGAGTCTTCAAAATACCAATTTTGGCTCTCGTGAGCATAGGATGAGAGCCTAACGGAAATATTGCAGCAGGAGTGGAATCAGCAGAATAGGAATCTCCATTGGTCTCAGAAGGAGGCGGATTAGGAGCCGTGTGCTGCAAAAAGGGACATGCAAGGGAATCGGGTGCCTGCAATGACTCATTCACTGGATTAGTACAAATAACGCACGAGCTAGACCCAAATTGAGTATTTTGTGGAGAATGGGTTTTAAAGGAAGAGGGAGGCAGGTCTGTATGGGGAAAGACTGGATTCCTGAAAATCAGAAAATTGAAGTGAGGATATTGGCTGAGCTTGGGAGGTATCAAGGGAAGGAAAATGAGTTTCATCAAATTGAGCGTGTCTAGTGATGTAAAGCCTAGAGGTGATGGGATCAAAGCAACGAAACCATTTGTAAGAGGGATTGTAACCCAAAAAAATGCAATGAGTACTACGAGGGAAAAGTTTGTTAGGCATATAATCACGTAAACAAGGATAGACATGACAACCAAAAGGATGAAAGTTTTCATAATTCGGAGAGTTACCATACAAAATCTCAAAGGGTGATTTACCTCCAAGAAGTGGTGTGAGCAAGCGGTTGATGATGTAAGCTGCAGTGCTGAAGGCGTTAACCCAAAAACGAGGAGAAATGTGGAAATGAAAAAGAAGTATCAATCATGTCTCAGTCACATGGCAGTGGCTTCTTCCTACGCGACCATTTTGGGCCAATGTGTATGGACAAGAGAGCTTGTGGCGAATGCCAAAATTACGAAGATGAATATTAAAGCAATTACTAGTAAATTTAGTACCTCTGTCACTTTGGAAAATCTTGATACGAGCAGAATATTAATTTTCCATAAAATTTTGAAATTGAAGAAAAATATTATAAAAATCATATTTCAATTTCAAAAGCTAGAGCCACGTGAAGCATGAATAGTTATCAATAAATAGAACATAGTAGGCAAAACCCAAATTTGATTTGACAGGAGAATGGCTCCATATATCGCAATGAATAAGATCCAGTACGTTAGATGACCTATGTTTATTACGAGAATAAGGCAAATGATGACTTTTTACAATTTGACATGTACTACACAATGTAGGAGAAGGCAACAAAGAGGTAAGATAAAGCTGTCCTTTTTTATTTAAGAGAGAAATAACATAATGATTTACATGTCCAAGTCGTGCATGCCATAAATCATATAAAGCATGAAGAGATTTATTTTTAAGGTCAAAAATAAAAGCAGAATTGCCTCGCTCTAGCATATATAAGCCTCCATCACGTTTGCCAGTTGCCATCACTCTTCCTGTTTTGCAATTTGGAACAGTAAACAAATTATTAGTAAATATAACAGATGAAGGAAAATCATATGTTAATTTACTAATTGACAACAAATTTTTGGTGAGATGGGGAACTACCAGGACATCGAAGAGATGTAATGGGTAGAGACGCACCATTCTTGACAATTACACAATCCTTACCCATGTAATTAGTTAATTGATCCAATTGAGAAGGGTCCGCTGTCATACTGGCCGAAGGCCCAATATCCAGAAACCAATCCGAGGCCACATCTTCAGAGAGAGAGCATGAACTCGTGAAAGCCTCGACGAGTTGAGCAAATGGCTCACTTTGAGCGTAACGTTGGCAACACCAATCGGCGTAGTGGTCATCCATCCTACAGATTTGGCATATTGGAGGACGATGCCCTTGACTAGAGTTTGAATGTCCTTGTCCACGGCTGGAAGAACTGCTGCCATGGCCACTATTGCGACCTCGTTGGTTGTGAGAGGAGCCACAATAGTTTGAGAAGCTTTTGGTGGCAGTAAATGCCGCAGCAAGGGAAGTAGAAGAGTCTAGAGATTTTTGAAAAATCTCAAAACTCTCTGCTTTGGAGATCAAGACTGCAAATGAGGGAATAGGGATTAGGACCATCTGAGCAGTGGAGAAGCTCGAGAAATCATACCTTAGACCACGAAGGAACCAGTGCACCTTATCGGTACCATCGCGCTGACCAATCGCATGGAGTTGGTCACAGAAAGCCTTTGCGCAGCAACAGGACGGGAGTCGGGCTTTATCAACTGGAGATCATCTTTGAGATAAAGTTCACGGGCTTTGGAGCGTTGGCTAAAGGTGTTCCCCAAGGCGAGCCAGACCTCATAAGAGGTGGAAAGGCCTAGGAGGCTCAGTCAAGCCTGACCCAAGACGAAAGGACACAGATCCGGCCCATTAAGAGGATCTCCTATACACGACCTGTGGGAGGGACGGTGCAGCATAAGATAGGACTTGTCGGGACACATTGGTCTGAGGTTCCTCGGATAATGTCCAGTCATCGAGTGTTTGCCCACATAGCAGGCACAACGTGCAGAGGATTGTCGATCTACTAACAGAAAAAGCATGAACTGACCAAGGAAAAAGTAGACCAAGGGGAGAAGGATGGAGAATCGCTGCATTTAATGGCTTTGCCGTCCAGGCGACACACCACATTAATGGAATCGTCGCAGGACCACGCCACATTTAAAAATTCTGACAAAATAAACAGTACAAGGACTTCAGATCCCATAGCGACAACCTTGATCTACTCATCGAGTTTCTAGTATAAATAGCTGGAGGATACTCTCTTTGGCTTTAAGCAATCTTACTTATTTACTACACTCTAAAAATGTTTACTGACTTTGGTATCGGAGGCTCCTCCGGCCCCCAGGTCGCCCGAAACATGAAATCAACAATTACCATGTGAATCATGGTGTTGAAGGGAAGAAGGGTGGGGGAGCAATCTGAAGCCATCGGGATTGAGGGATGTTAATCCAAGTAGACTCGTAATACCATCAGAATGTTTGATAAAAATCACCACACCACTAGAGTGGTGAATATGTTTCATTTATATAATTTATAGATTGTATAGAATGAATACATATTAATGGTAATTACAATAGAAATGGAAAGAATATGCAATATTCAAATGCGAACAATCTCCTATAATTACGGGTCAACTATGGCACATATAGGAAGACGTTAATTGAGGAGAGATATCCTTAACATTTTCGACGCTGTGAGATATGGCCAAGCGCATAAACCAAGGTGTGCAGCTTGAAGAGAGCCCTAAAGACAAAAGAAACAGAGATAGAGGAAAAGAAACAGAAATGGAGGAAAAGGGAGATACAGATCGGGAGAGGTTTGGAAATGAAAAGGAGATATCTAGGAAAAGAAAATATAGCCCTGTCGCAACACCGCATGCCACTCTATTGCATTTTAGGGAGGTGTAACACCTCAAGTTGTGGTGTTGTTAAGGTGGCGGTACTAAATCTCGACAATCAAGTGTTGGGCTTGAAGCCTTGAAGACCCTACCACATTCTAGCCCCAAGGCCTATAATTGGTCTTTTCTCTCTCCGCTTTCACTAGTGAGTGCAGAGTTTCCTTTTTCTCTAGGTAAGTACATCTATTTTGATATCAGCCGCACATGAGATCCTAATCTTCTTCCTCCCAATGTTGTTGACTGTTGGGGAAAGGAAGGAAAGCTGGGGGGAGGGGTTTCACCAATCCACATAATTTCTGGTTTTATGGCAGGTGCATGATTTGTTCTTCGTACACTTCAAGATTATGTGGGTTTTTAAATTTTTCTCTCAACCTAGATTCTTGTTAATGCTTATACACTGAAGGATTGTTACCAAAATTCGAGTGCAATGAGTGTTGCTCGTAAACAGTTAGGGTTTTGGATAGAGATGCTTCAAGCTCATCTCATTCTATCTTATCTCAATATCCAAATAATTAACGTGATGCTTGATTTTTTCATCTCAGGGTAAAAAAGTTAGGATGTAACTAAGCACTACAATTAATCTTGAGTTTGAAAGTTCAATATGTAATGGCACAGTAATTTCTAAGGAATCATGCAAGTTGTTTATGCTGCAAAGAGTCCGTCTAATCAATATCAGTTGTAAGGGTGTAGGTTTCTAGAGAATCGTACCATCATTTGAGAAGAAGTCTCTTTTGGTGCAGAGAACCCATCTAACTCAATCCATGTATTGATTTATGCTCTTGTTATCATTTAGGCTTAGTTTGAATAGCAAGAGCTCATTTCTCATCTTATTGCATCTTATTTCAATATTTAAATACTATAAATATAAATATTTTTTAATTTCAAATTTAGTTTTTTTTATCTAATCATCACTTAATTATTACAACTTTTCTAAATTTTTAAATAAAACATAAAAATAATTCAACTTTTTTAAATCTCAAAACAAAAATAATATTAAAAATTTATATTCTAATAATATTTTAATGTTATAATATTTTTATTCAATTTTTTCTCTCTCATTTCTCAAAACTCCATAATATATCTTAACTCAAACCATTTCATTATTATTTACAGATCATCTCATCTCATCTCACTATTCAAACTAGGCCAATAATTCTTGTCTCATCGTCTCCGCAACGAAGGGTTGGATTCATTGTTCTCTTAAATCTTCCACTTTCGCCTTTCATTGGTGTCATTAAATCCAGATAAAGGGTTTCCTTCTCAAGAGACTACAGTAATCTCTTTCTCCAAAACTTTGTTATTGATTTCACTTGTGAAGCAAGATAAAGATTTTTTAAGTTGCTTTAACAGTTATTCTCTTGCTCTGCTTAGTTATCATGAGCAATATAAGAAAATAACAATTGCTCGAGATCAATGAGCAAGGTCAATACAGGCAAAACACTGCTTGAGATAATCGAGTAGCAGAAGAAAATAATCATTTCTCGGGATCACCAAACAAGATCATCTGACCAACATACTGCTTGGGATAAAAGAGCAACACAAGAAAACAGCCATCACCAAGCAAGGCAGTCCGACCAACACACTGCTTGGGATAATCGAGCAGAATAATAAAATATGACTTGCTCGAGATCACCGAGCAAGCCAGTCCAATCAAAACACTGCTCGGGATAATTGAGTAGTGCAAGAAAATAACCCTTGCTTGGTGAGCAAGACCAGCCTTTACACACTACTCAAGATAAATGAGCAGAGCAAGAAAATATGTCTTGCTCAAGATCACCGAGCATGCCAGCTAAACCAAAATACTGCTCAAGGCAGCCGAGCAACACAAGGAAATAACCCTTGCTCAGGATCACCGAGCAATGCCAGTCACATTAAAACGCTACTCGAGATAACTGAACAGAGCATGCTCAGGATCACCAAGCAAGGCCAGTTCGACCAACTCAATACTTAGTAGAACCAAGAAGCTCAAGAAAATAAATCGTGCTCTGGATCACCAAGTAAGGATAGTCCAATTGACATAGTGCTAGGAATAACCAATTAAAGCAAGAAAATAACCCTTGCTCAAGATCATTGAACAATGCGAGTTCGATCATGATATTTTTTGGGATAACCCAGCAACGGAAGAAAATAACTCTTACTCGAGATAAGCAGCATGCCAGTCCGATTAAATCATTGCTCGAGATAACTAAGCAGAGTAAAGAAATAACCCTTGCTTGTGATCACCAAGCCATGCCAATCCGAACAAAACTCTGATCAAGATAACATTTGTTTGGAACGAGCTTCATTCCTTGCCCATGATGGGTCAGGCGAAGTGTCTGCCATGTTGATTGTTTGGAGATGTAGACACGTTTGCCAACACTTATGCTCAACTCAAGCCTGAATTTCTTTTCTCTCAGGTTGTGAGCACCCATCGCCCACCCGATGCGAGTACTCTTCCTCACTTCAGGTGCCCTCGAGCGTGATATTTTCTTTCTAAAGGGCAAGTTTCACACTTCTCCTACAATGCTCACCTTAGCGCAAGCATTATTACTTTTCAGGATGCTCGCCCTGAGATGTTGTTACTCGCTCCAGTGCAAGTACTCTATACACAAATAAAAATATATATTTATTAGATAGAAAAAATAAATATAAAATAAAATAAATAAAAATAAAAATATATATGTTTTTTAGATTTAAAAAAATATTATTATACTAATATTGTTATCATTTTACGAACTGGGTAAAATTCTTATAGTTTTTAATAAAGTAAGGTCAAGATAACATTAGTTAGAAAAGAAATGAATGAGCTCCAAGAAAATCACACAAAACAACACGACACTAGGCAAAATTCAAATTGTGATTTGAGACTTTGCATATATCATGCAATGCAAAAACTAGCAAAGAATCAAGCTTGAATATTGACGTTTACTCAAACTTGAAAGAAAAATAATGTAGAAATTGAGAGTACCTTGACGGACAAGTAGGGTTATAAGTACCTCATGACCCCGTGACTCGTACAACGGAGCCAGTTCCCGTTAGTTGGATTTTTGGCCTTCCTTTCAGTCGCGGTCAAAGTGATTGACGATGGACATAGTCGGGTCCAACTTTGAAGGATCGAGCCACCAACTGATTGACACCATTTATGACGTGCAAAAACTATATTACAAATTTATGTAAACCACATATGTGTGTGTGTGTGTATATATATATATATATATATATATATATATATATATATATATATATTATTTGAATGATAAAATTTGATTTTTAAGAAAGGTTTAGATATTTTTTTAAAATATCATCAATTAATATGGAGAGGGTATAATAGAAGAACTCTATGCAATGTGAACACTTTTTTCACTGCAAATTAGTCTATTTTTATAATTTTTTACCGGACAGTATCTTGAGTTTATTTTTAAAAAAGATAGTTAAGATTAAGAGTCGAGTAACCCGTTCAATTTGACCAATAGGCAAAATATGTATTTTTATTTTATTTTTATTTTTCTTTTTATATTTTTTTAATATTTTTAAATATTTTTAAAAAATAAAAAAATACATCAATACTCTTAAAATTACTTCTTTAATCACTAGGTTTAAAAAAAAATTTGATCAACGGTCAACTAGGGCATTCAAACTAGGTGGGCAAAGAAGCTTTTCCCTAAGATTAAATACCGTTTGGATAATGAAATGATTTTAGATGAGTTGAATAAAATATTATTAGAATATTATTTTTTAATATATTATTGTTTTAGAAATTGAAAAAATTGAATTGTTTATTATATTTTGTGTAAAAATTTGATAAAATTGTAATGATAATGATAAGAAATTGATTGTCAAGTCTCCGATGTTGATAACAACAACATGGCATGATTAATAATATTGGATTTGAATGATAATTAATTAGTACAACATTTTTGAATTATTAGAAAGCAATAAATTTACGTTTTTCCATTGCAAAGAAAGCACGTACGTACGAGTCAAAACTCTGTGGGTCCGATCTTCAATGGTGGAGCCATGGACAATTCAATTTCTCTATGAATCAAAAGTGGAGAGGAAAAGGATGAAGTTAGATGATGGCAAACAGGCATTTATATTTTGTAGTTGAACTTTCTACCAATCACCTAACAACTACTCAAAAAACCATAGACAGTTCCACAAATTAAGAACTCAAGCATCTTCACCTTCATTTTTCAATGTGCCCCCAAATTAAGTTCAATTTATATAAGTCATATTGAATAAAAAATGAACCACGATTAAACCCTCTTGGAGTGGGAAATAAAAATAATCAGGAAAAGAGATACTCTCTTTCTACAAATTGGAAGGGGAAAAAAAAAAAAAACAGGTGTGTTTTCGGAATTATTATGAATTTTCAATATTAATTAATGGAATTCTAAAATGTGGTTTATTGATCGAGAGATGTTTAATAGTCATTATTCTTTTTGCAATTATATTTTAAATTAAGTGCATTTCAATAAAACGATATTATTTTTATAAATTATTTTATAAAAATATCACTAATTTAAAATATGGTTGTATAAATAATCATAAAAAAAATGTTATATTAAGAGCTTGTTTGGATAGTGAGATGAAATGAGTTCATTTATACAAATAGAAAAGTTCTTCTCATCAGTCATTATTCACCACCTCACACTACATACCTTTTGAAAAACACTTTCACACCTTATGTAAAAATAAAAAACTAACTTTTACATTATATATGAGATGTCTGATGTAAACAGTTGTTGATTTATAACAAAATTCATACAAATAATTAAAGTATCGTTTTCCTTGCTAAATAGAGAATTGGAACTTAAATTATATAAAAACGTAATCCATGGGATGTGATTATTTGACCAACGCCATTGGATCAAAATGCAAGAAAGTTGAAGAGAATTTTAAATAGAATAATAGATGTTCGGCGTGGTCCTGTAAAAAGTCAGCGGATCCGTTGTGCATTGAAATTTAAGGACCCCTTCCCATTCCAATGGGCCATGGGGTCCACCAAACCGAATAGTAATGGAGATTAGACAGCCGACTTTATTCGCCCGCCTCACCGCCATCGGGACTGTCTTTATTAGAGCATCTAGTAATCCTGGTCTAAAATTTAACTAAGTTTAGCTTTATGTTAAAATCAATAGGGTAATGAATCATGATAGACTCATAATCTTTTTACTATTATTTTATTAACTTTAGTACTGTATTTATTTTGTTTTTTTTAAGTATTTTTTTAATATCTTTAGTCATTAAAAAATTTTTAGAAATATATAATTTTATTAATAGTCACTTTATTAACCATTAAGTAAAAGAAAAAATTAAAAAAAATTAAAAATTAAAAAGAGTAGTTGGGTAATAGAAGAGTGGTAAAACTATCATTATTCAAATCAAAATTATTGGAGAGATTAATTCACATTAGATTATTCATCCAAAAATTAAAATAGTAATATACTTTTTTTTTATATATATTTTACAAATACACTTCATATATTAATTTATAATTTAATTTTTATTTAGATATATTGTTTCCCAACTATTTTTTTACTCAAACTAATTATCCAATAGTAGCTATTGAGAATATTTTTAGAGTAAAATATTGTTTTGAAGATGAATAATGATGGTCAAATTTAAAAAAAGTGATGGATTTTAGTATAACTCAAAAGTGGAGCTTTGGAGTTTTGATTACTCCAATGCATACCACTTTTAAACTACTTAGCCAAAATTTGACTAGGCACTGGCATTTGTATTATATGTTTAATACTTTTACTCATCTGTGGCCCAGACTCCTCTTTAATGGGTGGTTCAACATGTGAAACACTTAATCAAATATGATAGAGTGTAAAGTTAGAGTTCGAACTTAGGATCTTTACTCTGATATTATGTAATATCACTACTTGTCTCAAAAGGTTAAATGAATGAGAAGAAGTAGATTTAATTATTTGTATTATATTCTTAACAACACCACATTCTCATTCTATTTTCATCCTACTACGTAAGATGTGACACATTTATCACTATTAGATGATAAATAATCATCAAATAAATGATCATCCAATGGTGATAAATGTGCCACATCTTACATAGTGAGATGAAAGTGAAATTTTCCACTAGACAATATATGAAAAATTAGTAATGTTATACATCACACTCTTATCCCACTTTCATTTCATTATGTAAGATGTGACATATTTATTACTATTCGATGTTAAATAATCATCTAATAAATGATCATCGAATGTAAGATGTAACACATTTATTACCATTTGATGATAAATAATCATCCAATAAAGGATCATCGAATGATGATAAATGTACAACATCTTATATAGTGAGATGAAAGTAGGATGGTAAAAACATAGAATTTTCCATGAAAAATTTGTCATAAACAATATTGTAAAAAAATTAAAATTTTTGACAAAAAGAATTTAATTTTTAAAAAAAATGAAATGATTCATCTTAGATTAAAAACTAAAACAATTTTTTTTAGTTTAATGGGGTATTTTGTCTTTTTTGAGAATCTCTAGTAATTTTGCCTTATAAATAAAAAAATGGGGTATATTGAAATTTCATCAACCAGCTGAGTGATTAATTCATGCAAAGATGATTGTTTAGGGGGTTATTACGAATGGGATGCATGGAAGTTTGAGTGAGGCTAGCAAGCTTTCTCTTTACATATATAAGTAATTTCTAGATTCCGTTTATAAATTAAATAATCTTTATCCTGAATAGATTTTACGATACTTAACTTTGCTTTGATCAGTCTACACAATAATAATTGTTACATTGCTAGCTAGTTAAAGAGAAGCAAGTCAGGAAGTAAACTTCTCCTAAGCGAAGTATGAAAATACTTCATTTATTTAGATATGAGTAATGTTAGTTATATATAGTCTCTATGTATACAAGTGTTGTGAAGTCTCTTTAAAAAAAATGTAGTACCCATCATGAAAACATAGATATTTTCATGTGAATCCCAAATTCACTACACTTATTTCTAAAATGATTACGCGAGATTTGCTTATCTTAAAATTCTACAAATTATTTTCCTTTAGATGTTAATTTAAGAATCAAAACTTCTTAGACACATGCTTCAAACCAAGATTAATAAGATTCCCTAGTACTACGATCATTTATCCCTGATATTTTCTGCAACTAGGATCATGACTAGACATGGAATTTACAAGACTTAATACGTATTGATAATGTTTAATTACACTGTTCATGCCTCATGCATGGACATTATGGACACGTTTGAGGATTGAGATGAGATGATAATTTTATGAATAGTAGTAAGATAGTTTAAGAATAGTATTAAGATGATAATTTTATAAGGTTTTAGGAAAGGAGAAGGAAAAAGTTTAATAAAACATATTATAAAGTTACAATATTGTTAGAATATAATTTTTTAATATTATTTTTGTTTGGGACTTGAAAATTTTGAATTATTTTTTATTTTTTGTTTGAAAGCTTGGAAAATTATAAGTATTAGTTTGAAAAAGTTATAATGATTAGCTTTAAAGTATTTATATTTGAGTGATGTTTAAGAAGAAGATAAGATGAAATGAGATGAGATGAGTAGAGAATTTTGGGTTGAAAACTTTTTCTAAACAAGTCCTATATATTATATTAAGTGGATGCTTGGAAAATGAAATAAAATGAGAATTTTGTAAATAGTAATAAGATGATTTGTGAATAGTAGTAAGATAGTTTGAGTTAATTATTTATTGGATTTTGGGATATGGGATAAAAAAAATTGAATAAAAAAATATTATAAAGTTAAAATATTATTATAATATTATTTTTTATATTATTTTTATTTTGAAATTTGAAAAAGTTGAAATGTTTTTAATTTAAAAATTTAGAAAAGTTGTAATAATTAGTTTGAAAAATTTATATTGAATAGTTTGAAAATGTTTGTATTTAAATAATATTAGAAAGAAAATAGGATATCCGAATGAAATGAGATGAGATGAGATATGTTTCTAAACATTCCGTCCATTTGAAACCCATCCTAGATCGAGTAGGTATATGTACATGATATACTAATTATGAATGATAAGGCTTAGGTTCTGTTTGGTTGTTGGATTGTATTGAGATCAATTCAGTTCAGTCTAATTTTAAACTGAATTTAACATCCAGATATCTAATTCTCAAACTATTGAACCCATTAAACTATTAAATCATCTATACATGTGGAACCTATAATTTTTTTCAACTTAATACTTCTTTACATGCCGAATCCACTATTTTTTTCAAATTTTTATAAATATATCTAAATTTATTTTAATATCTAAATACATATAAACTCATATTAAATGAGTTCTACAAAATTTATTCTATCCTTTCAATTCTTCATAGACAACCTTACTTTGTTTTCGTAACAAAAACGGATGTCATTAAGGAGGAACAACAGTACATACATGTCGACATGTTTTACGTAATTCACAAGGACGGGTTGGAAATAGTAGAGAAAGAACAGTAGTACTACCCCAAATGATGGAATCCACTTTCGATCACGAGTTACAAATATCTGAACGGCTGCCATCATTATTGCGAGCAATTACGATTTATATTATTTATTTATTTATTATTTATGCTCAAGTTGGCCACCATCATCATTTGTTGGACACGGAAATTGACAGATCGTTCCCCACAGTTTTCTTTTCTCCGGCCTAAGAAAAACAAAATAAAAGGTTGTAATTAGCTAGTCGAGAATATATATATATATATATATAGCTAGCTGGTCCAATCAGGTTTTCTAGGACACATGCAAACAATATCCCTACTATATATAGATAGGACTCATAATATTAAATGAAAAATTTACAAATAAAATTTAATAAATAATTTTTAATTACGTAATATCACATCATAAGATAATAAAAAAATAATAAAAATTAGAATGATGAGTAATATTACTTTATATATAATACTCCACATGCATATTAATATGATTAATATATATGCATAATTACAGACCGCGTGGTGGGGATGCATGTGAACATTTTATACGGAGCGTTTGCCGGAAACGCGTTAATGTGTCTGCGTGCAGAGCTGCTCTAATATATATATATATATATATATATATATATATAGCTGGACCTCATAATGATAAATCGAATTTCTGAACGATTCAAAAGCTTCTAGATCAAACGGAGATCATCAAATGTTTCCTAAGAAACGATTGGCCGGATTCGGATTGGACGTTAGAGAGGCGTATAACTCGTGCTCTACGTACCATTAATAATCACAAAAAGAAAAGAGAAAAGATGCATGGAAGAATGTATGTGCTCGTGCATCTCTCAAAAGATCACAAAAAGAGGAAAAAGAAAGATCATGAGATCTGCTGGGCCTTCCTAGCTTTCTTCGAGACAAAGGATATATCAAGAAAATCTAAGTAAATTACTAATTATAAGGACCATATAATATAACTAATTAATTAAATACTTTCTATCAAATTGTAGTCTTGCTAAGATTAATTAATTAGACATTAGAACGCTGACTCTAATGCGTTTTACGAACGTACACATATAACCTTTGCAGACTTATCGCAGCTTTGATGATCTATTAATTCTTAGATTAACCATAATATATATTAGTATTATATATCATTCAAATTAACAAAAATAAATAATTTACAAAACGAAGTGATCACCAGCTATATATTAAATGCAATGAAGCTCGGCAAAACGGATCTGCACATATTAATTAAGATATGGTATTTCAAATAACTAAGCATATATATTAATATATAGTGTTTAATTTTATGAGTACGAAACTTCAACTAATTAGGCCATAAAGCATTAATGCAAAGTTTCCTAAATTTCTATACAAATCATTTCATCTCGTCATTACAAGTTTCCTAAATTAAATTTTTACAGAAAATATAATAAACAATTTAATTTTTTTCAAATATAAAAATAATAATAATATTAAAAAATAATATTATAACAATATTTTATTCAACTCATCTAAAATTATCTCACCACATTGTCTAAACGAGCCAAAAAGTTTCATTCTCACAAGACATGATTGAATTAACATTATAAATTACTAGCTTGCTTATAATGGCACAGTTGAAAGCCTAACTATAGCTAGTTTTTATATATTTAACTTCAAAAGATTGGCAAAAAGCTAGCTAGCTAGGTCGACGTTGAAAAGAACTCTATTATACCAGTTCATCGATATATAATAAGTGATAGAAAAAATTATTAATTAGCTGCTAAAATTAATTTGCTGATAATCATGACGAGCCATAAATTAATTATATAAATTAGAAAACAAATAATTTGTACAAAAAATTAAATACACGCAAGTCCTCGATCGTATGCATACTACTAATTGGCTACTTCAACTTCAAATAAAGTCTTCAAGAATATGGACCGGAACATATATGATATATATCTGAATGTTTTTTGAAATACTAACATGATTTGTTTACTAATGCTATATATAGATGTCGCGCTCTTATTGAAATAAATTAGAATTCATCGTTAAAAAATAAATCTTTTAATAATTTTATGTCGATCTCAAATTTATCTATTTTTTTAAAAAGAGTATGCGAAACTTGCTCAGCACTCTAAAACTATACATACAAATCATTTTCCACACACATATGGCATGCGTATGCATATATACATACATACATACATACATACATACATTTAGGAGCTAGCTGCATGTCATGATATATATGTCTGGCTGGCTAGATTTACTTCACTCGATCATATATACAATAAATGATACAGGGCCTTGATCAATAATTAACGAAGCTTAACTCTCGATCTAATCATCCGCAACTCATGCATGATATATTGCGAATTTATTATAAGCTCACGGCTGGCCAGTACTTCAACGTACGTACGTACGTAACCTGTCATTCATTGTTAATATTTCATCCAACGTACGCGACAGCTTCAACATCCAGATGATCATGATCATAACCAACATCACTGGTTTGAACAACTCAGTGGAAATTAAGTATATTTAGCAGCTAGCAGTACATGATGTGCGCTTTTGCGTGATATATAATATCGATGATCAGTATTACTACGTACTGAACTTATAATAAATAATCAAGACGGCCTTTTAAACTGACTATATTTGAATGTAACCATCAAGCAGTACTCTTCACTAACAAATTACCGATCGATCACCAATAATACTTATATTATATAGTACTGCATGCTTATGAACCGAAAATGCATGATCTATCATCTCTTAATTGCACCATCAAATTAAGGGTTATGAAAGCTTCTTAACTTCATGACTAGACTTAGTAAGCTAGCTAGCCAACGTATATAGAGGGCAATTTAATTCATAACTTTTTGTAGGTTTTGATGGCTAAACGATCAACCAGTTACAACACTACATATCGTGAAGGTGATAGCAAGAACGTACCACAAACGTTAGGTGGAATCTATATATGTATATGTTCGTAGTCATCACGTCAAACATTATATTTTAATTAGCTAGCTAGGTGCTTTTGGATCATAGTTTGGAGAGTGAAACAGAAGGAGATCGATGAATAGGTGGAAGCAGCTTTTTTCCTCTTCTTCTTTTTTTTTTTTTTTTTTCGCACTAGCAAATTAGCCTCGGTGGGCAAAAACAGATCAAGGAGATTGGTAAAATAGGCCGATAAGCCATGTAAGAACTTGAACATCTCCAACATGAGAAGTACAGTTCCAAGACAAACCTCTCTGCAGTCTAGTTCAGAGCTGCTGCTTGTTCGCTCCGCCTCTCGGATGATACAAAGAAAAACGAATGAAAGCAAGACTACATACGATCCTCTCGCCTGAGCTTGTTTAGCAGAGCTGTAATAAGAGCGTCCCTCTTCTCAGCCCTAGCCTCCTCTCTCATCCTCCTTTGTTCATCCCTCTCTCTCCACGTCCGCTCCATCATTATCCTCTCGTTTTCCAATGCTTCCATCGTCTGCCTCCACTCCATCTCCTTCAACCTTCTTTCGTTTTCTCTCGCATCGAACGCTTCTCTCCATTGCGCCTCCATTTGCATCTGTTGCTTCATAAACTCATCCAATATCTGCTTAATATTTCCGCTCCCACCGCTACTACTTCCTATAATATTACTTTTTCCCTTTTTTATCTTCTTCCGTGGAGTGCTACCCTTCTCTTCCTCGCTGTTCTCGTTATCTTCCTCGTCGTCCGATGACAGCTGGGCAACCTTCTTTTTCGACGAGCTCGATCCTCCTTCGGTTTCAGCCCAAAGCATTCTCTGCATCCGTGAAGTCAAAATCACTTGAAGTTCGTTGTAAAACGGGAATTGTTGCTTCATGGCTTCATCTTCCATTGTCTCACACCCCTGAAAACTCACCAAGTAAATAAAAAAATAAAAAAAATAAAAAGAAAGCCATTAAGCTAAACTGCTAAGACTTTCCCTAATCTGGAAGGGGAAAAAAACAAAAACAAAAATATTCTATACATAGGCAATAATATATACATAAGAAGGGTAGGTTATGGTGGGTATTGACTAAGATCGTACCTTATAACGCGTAACGAGATTTTTCCATTTGCACTTGCACTGCTCAGCGCTGCGATTATACCCCTTTTCTTTCATCTTTGTTGCAATAACTTCCCAGAGAAGCTTGTTCCTCTTCGTTTCCATGAAAGGTCGATCCAGCTCTGCTCGGATCCTCAAGAACTCCGTCGTCTCCTGAATACTCCATTGAGGAAATCTATCACCCGCATCAACGTTAATACTGATCTGATGATGGTGATGCTGCTGCTGTTGATGGTGAGGATGATGGAGAGGATGCCCTTCCATAACAATCGAAAAATCCAGAAAAAAGCTAGTACAAGATTTAATTTTGCTCAAAAAGATGTTCTAGAGGAGAGAGAAAGATCGATGGAGAGAGAGACAGAGAGAGAGACAGAGAGAGATTATATACAAGGTTGGTGTGAAAAGCAGGTGTGAATCGTCAAGAAAGAAGAGAGATTTCCTTGTTGCTTAGGTGTCAAACAAAGCCTTTTTTTTAATTATTCGTTCAGATTTAACAAAGAAAGCTCCCTCTTTCTGTCTTTCCTGATTGTAGCCTCTTTTCTTCTTTCTTAATAGTCGCTCCAGTCTCATCTATCTATCTACGCGGAAACTCTCTCTCTCTGTCTCCTCTCTCTCTCTGTCTTTTTTGGGTGTACATGATCCCCGTTTGTGTACACCCCAATCGTTCCAATTTCGTTTCCGCGTCGTCACGCTTACGTGGCAATCTCACAGGGACTGGGGCTTTATTCCCTGCGACCAGTCATCGCAAACTTGCGCTGCAAGGTTTCATTTTACGCAATTTATTTTGAGAAATATTTTATTAAAGAAATCTAGATGTAATTTCATGTGATTCATTTAATTATAAAATTATTTTTATTATAAAATAAATTTAATAAATTTTATAAAATATGTGAATTTATAAAATTATTTTTATATAATTTTTTTACAAGTATAGCCGTGCTCATTTATTTTTCACCATCCTTTCCGTTTGGAGCATAAAATTAATCAAATTCAAAATTAGGCCAGAATCGATACATTTCTTGGCATCAATAAGCGATTTTTCAAAAATTTGAATGATCTGATATGTCCAGTGTTAATTAAATAAGAAAGAATTGTATAAAATTACATACTCAATATAATTCATACATCTATAATTAATGAGTTTTAAATATGACTTTATTAACAAACTTTAATAAAAATACCATATGAATCAAAATAGTTTTAGGGATGATTCAATTTATATGTATATATGTATTAAATTATCACTTGTTTTAAAAATTCCAACTGATAGGAATATGTACGTAATTTGATTATTTATTTTATATATTAATATTTTCTTTCACGTATGGATTAAATTCTTCCTTAATATGTAGATCCAGCACCATATAATTAGGATAAAATGTAGAGTTAGTATTTAAACTCAAGACTTTACTTTAATACCATGTTAAATCGTCATTTGTCCAAAAGGATTAAACTGATAAAAAGAAGTAAGTTTTTTAATTTATTTTATATCTTAGCAATATCCAAGCTCAAATCATGTTCTATTTATTTATTTTTTTCAAATATTTATCTTCATTTACAAACAAGATAAATACCTTAAGATATTATTTTTAAAAAACACCAATTTATAAAAAGAAAAATACTGATATTTTAATTTTCTTTAAACTGTAACAAATTTCACAACTTTTTTTTTTTTTTTTTAATGAAACAAGAGGCCATGGCATAGTTTATTTCGTTTTTTTTCTTTTTCTTTCTTTTGCCGAGTTTTGTTTGCATGATTTTCCAAAACAAAAAGGTCGACGTACGAGATTCGTTTGATCTTTTATCAACGTCTGAGCCGTTCATTTTCTAATCACCTACGCGCTTGTTTGATGTCACGTGGCATGCATGCAAAGATTGCAAGAGAAAAGCTAGCTTTCCGACCCACCACCACGAGTCTTCTGGTTCACACCTATAATTCCACAACAGTCCTCGCCCACACAATTAATCCCCATTAAAATATCTCCAAGTACACCAGTCAGAACTGGACACGTCATGCAATAGAGGGCATATTCGTCATTCCGAATTCTAAGTGCACCCATGTCCCAGATCATGCTTTGGTAGTGCTGGCCCCGGCCGAAACTGTCTAAATTCATCATTTATTATAATTATAAAAGATTAAAATATAAATATATATTTTTCCTTTTTTTAATTTGGCTGAAACTTGTAAAGATCGTAAAATATATTAAATGATAATTAGATTGACTGTGCGTCTAATGAAGTTATATGCTGAGACCAGGGCTTAAGACAGTTGTTTTCTTCAGTCGTACTGCGATTCACCCAAATCTCTCTCTTTTCAATATTCTATAACCAATCTTGTATTTTTTTCCTCCTCTTAATTCATATGCTACACGCCACAATGTTATATGTATGCATGTATGTATAAAAAATTCTACTCTTCATCTGATGATCTACACTACTACATACACACCTGCTTTTATTTTTTTTTATTTTTTTCTTAACAGATGTAGGGTGTGAAGATGATGAGTAGGATAACTATCTCTATATACGTAGCTTTGTTAAAATTAGAAGAAGAAAAGAAAAAAATAAAAACTAGCGACTAGGTACGTACCTATGTTTGTAGAAACTGTGATTTATGTATATATATAGAGTAATGCAGTTTAATTGTGTCGTGTACTCAACTATATAAGTACCAAGCACTAGCAGTAGTTATGGTCGGTGGTGTCTAAAAATAAATTAGCAATGCATGAATAAATCCAAGGTTGAACTTTTCCAATGAGAGGTGATTAGGTGAATGACCATTTAATTTCTACCAGCCTAGAAGCCTCTAAATCGTCCTTATAAGTTCTAATTACCTACTCCCAATTATAATTAAGCTAGCTGGTATTAGGAAAAGATCAAAATTCTACATCATTTGTCTAATCGGATTTATTTTGAAAATGTCTGATACACAATCTATATATATATATATATATATATATCTATTGAATTCCTAGCTATTTATCTAAAAATATTAATGAATCATCAGGATCTACCAGCTTAAATTTATAGAAAGGAATAAGTTTATATAAATATCTAATTTTTTTTTTATGATTTTAGAAGTGTGATTAATTAATATATATTAAATGATTTTTGTGATTTGCATCTAAATTTAACTTTAAACATTTTAGTGGTAGAAGTTGATGTAGAAGGTGTCAAATCTATATATATAAAAGTCCTATGCATGCAGCCATTAACGGCATACTTCCACCAACTTTTACTACTTTAGCACATTATATAATATGCTTTAATTTGAACTTCAGTTTCACAAAACTACATTATGGCACATTTTATGATTTCACAATATTCTTTTCTATGCGCTGGATATATCATGTCTAGTGTCATGTCATTCAAGTTTCATATATATGGATACACCTCAGCACTTGCCCGTCTTGGCGTAGGTGAAGTGGCTATTTTTCACCCCATCTCTGTTAAATGTGCTTCTTATTTGAAGTATTTTAAGATTTTTTTTTATTTAAATATCACTCAAATATAAAATATTTTTTAATTTTTAATTTATATTTTTTTATCTAGTTAATAATTATTTAATCATTATAATTTTTTTAAATTTTCAAACAAAACCCAACAAATAATACAACTTCTAAACAAAATACAAAGAAAAATAAAACTTTATTTCACAACTAGCTAGCTATTCACAAACTATATATTTTAATAGTATTCACTCATATTTCGAGATATTCTTAATCAAGCTTTACTAGGTACAAGCAGTTTGACGCACCAAACCTCGTATTACGTTGACATAACTTTTTTATTAAAAAGAAAAACAAAAAAAAAAAAATTTAAGAGGAGAAGAAGGTTCTCTATCTTACAAAAATTATTTTCAACTTCAATTCGCATTATTTCATCAAACAGATGTCTTATATGTCAATATTGATACACGATTTGGTATGCGAAATCACTTAAAAAAAGACTTTATGCAATCGAGTCCTAAAATCCACTCTATGCTGATCTCCACCTACTCCAATCGTCTATACGCTACACGCTTTCATAAATCTCTAATCAAATCATTTAATCAAACAAATAATTCCATAACCAAATCAGATTTGATCTTATAGAAACGTCATATCAAATCATATTATGAAATGATTTATTTGAAACTCATAGTAGATATGGTGCAGTTGTGATACAAGAAAAATAAATATTTGTTATGAGAATGATTATTTACGATTAAAATAAATTTATTTTAATAAAAAATAATTAATTTTATAAGAAATAATTAATCACAATTAAATAGATTTCTTTTAATATGGGTCCATTTCATTTCATAATTTGCTCGAGTAAGATTTTTTTAGAGCATATAATCAAAGATGATATTCGATTGGATTATATTTGTTTGATTATAATAGAAGACCTAATATTTGATCAGAGCCCTTTTGCCTTTAAATCTTTAAAATATTTTAATTTAAATTATTTTATTATTATTTATTGATCAATTCAGTATTTTCTTACCGACATTATAAGATATTTTAAAAAGTGTTCAAAAGATCCTCTTTGGATAAATATTCTGTTGTACGTACACTATTTTCTTTCTTTTTCTTTGGCAGTTTCTTTTTTCTTTAGTACGTACAGGTACTTGAGAAATTGAGAAACGTATGTTAGAATATTTTAAATATGGGCTTTATTTGATTGCATATTTTATAAAACGGATTAGACATATATATAGCTCATAATGATATTTTATTTTTAACCCATTAAGTTGAGTGATCATTTGGGATTTGTTACACCTTAGTAATATAAGATTATATTCTATTTATATTGTGGTATAATTATATATGTAGGCCTGAAAAATTAAGGGTCTTGATTATGAAATTTTTATAGACTCATATTAATTTGAGTCCTTAATGGATGGACTCCATTAGTTTTCTTTTATAAGAGGGTAGGTCCTTCCTCCTCTCCATATGTCCATTGGCTTGCTCCATTGATATCTGATAATTTGTGAGGAGCAAGGAGGAGAAGATCTACCTATATGCATTCTGCAAACATGGCTTCTGCAGGTATATTTTCACTATTTTCGTTTTCAGCATTACTATTTTAGATTTTGATTTCTAATATGTATTTTCGTGTATTTTTACAACGTATAGTAGTAGTTTTTTTTTAATTAAAAATTAAAGGAGAAAGACAGATTTTTTCTAGGGAACTCAGAAGTAGATAAGGACGGATATTAGTTCGACGTCATGGTTTAAGAGGAAGGTGACGACATTGGCTCAAAGATTTCCATAACGGCCATATTCATCTGGAAAAAAAAGGCTCATTCGATCAAGTCGTGACTTTAATTTGTCAAGAATGAAAATATATTGCATTAAAAAAGGAGGATTACAGTAAAAAGAAGGGAAAACAAGCATGCATGCAAAGACAAAATGCTCGATCAAAACAAAATTAGGTAAAATTAAGGATCACGTGTATTATGCATGCAGTGTCGGCGAGTCGAATATCGCACGTTAAGTCAAGCCTCCAAGAACAATAATTCCAAGCTAGGCCCATCGGCTTTGAACTTCAAATCTTTCTCATCACCTGGCAGAAAAGCAAGACCATCTCAATGCTTATAAATTTCCGGCTAGCTAGCTAGTTTTAGACTGCACCTTCATTGCAACAAGCAAGCTGGGAAATTCTTTCAGATTCTTTGAGGATTGGAAAGTACTGATAGGCTGGTGGGAAATTGCTAGATGAAGATCATTTGCTTTGGTTTTGATCCTAATTACTATATAGATTAATTAATATCATGCTCCAATTTGACCAAACGGATCAAAGCTGAACTAATTGTCAGGAAATTACTGGTAATTAGTTTGCCTAGCTCTAATTCTTGAGGAAAGGACGTCATTCATAAATAATAGTACGTACGTACTAGTAGTAGTATAGATGATTGATCTATAAATTAGAGAGAAGAATTCATTAAGTTGAAATAAGATTGCATGTAGTACTTATATCAGATTTATGATGATGTAGTTGCAAGTATAATGTATGTATAGGAGCTCTTTAATATAATTTTGCTTTCTTTTGCCCTCATGCTTCTTCATGAATATTCTGATCATGACTTTGCTTCGTAGAAGAGAGCTAAAAAAGCAAAGAAATGGGTCCTTTCAATCCCTCAAATTCATTACGAAAAAGAAGCTAACTAGTAAGAATTGTTATAAACACAAAGATATTATACAAAATAAACTTATAAAATGATGTAAATTCATGAAATCTGTTAGATCTATTTTATAATAAAAATAATTTTATAATCTGATATATTACATCAAATCATATCAATTTATAAATTTAATTTTATATAATATCTTGACTAAAATATTATCCTTGAAATAATGGACAGCATATATACACACCACCAGCTCAATATGCATGGCCGCATGCCAACGAAAATGATTGATTGGATTGGCCACAGCTCTTTAATTCAAATTGGGGGCTCAAACGACCTTGAAGCCGTGTTTGACACTTAATTAGGAGCAAATTAAGCTGGCTTGTCGAGGTTGCATGCCTAGTGACATCACATATTTGAGAGAAAAACGTAAAAAGATGACGAAATAGCTTACGTACTACATACGTACAGAAGCTCATGCGTGCATGCATCGCCACCTGAGAAATGTTGACATATATATGTACAATATTCTTGATGATTGTCAGGAAAGTTAGCGTTTTGTTTCATTTTTTCTGCGAAAATGCAAGAAAGACCAAAGAGAAAGAAGCTCCAAATTCTACGGCCGGTTCAGTAAAATAAGAGAAATCTTGCATGCATTAATAAACGATATCTTCGTAGTTCTATCCCATTAAAACATGGTCTTGTATTCAAAGTGTATGAATATGTTGAAGACTAGACTAGAATAAACATTAATCTTGTCCTTCGTCCCTATCAATATATAGATATATATATATATATGGTCCTCCTTCTAAATGTTATTAATGGCTAATCTTGCTTATCTCATGTAAGAATTCTAATCCTATAAGGTGTGCCACACACTTCATACTTAGGGTTTATACTTGCCCAAATTAAGTCACTTAATTAATGAGTTATAATGGAACATAAATACATCTAAATTTTATGACGGTCAACAAATCTATTTAAATATAGAGAAGGTTAAGGATTTTTATCTACAACATAATTATATATCTAATCATTAAGAGACACTCGAAGATAAAATTATTAAGATAATCTTTCTTTCATAATCAGATTAGCTAGCACTTCGTCAAATTATTAGAAGAGAAGTGCTATATTTTCTATTTCATGTTATTTCATTATATTCAATATCGTAAAGTATACAATATCAAATATTATTTTAAAAATTAAAATTTTATATTAAAATATTTAACCTATGATATCAAATCAGGTGATAGATAATCTATGCTTATCGATATTTATCTTCGTACGCCTATTGATTCGGACTTGCATATTTGCCCAATACCTTTGGTTTGTTAACAAATTATTATTTGTTTTTACTTCGCGTAAATAGTTGACATGATTGCAGGTCGTACAAAATACTGTGTATATGATATATATATATATATATATATGTTGAGTGACTCTTTAAACCAGATCATATGGAGTAAATGTGGAGTTTACACCAACCAATGTGTGCCCAACACATCATGATGCTATTCTTTCCACAACTTTTCATTTCTCTCTCTTCATCAAACTCTCTTTCAATAAAAAAATAAATAAAAATCACGTACGCTAGATACTTCACTTTCTTTATCTAAACTAAAAGTTGCATATTCTTTTTTTTAGGTCTCACCGCAACATATCATATATTTTGGGAGAAGATTTTCGTCCCAAGAGATTAAGGGTGTGTGTAGATGTTGAAGTGAGTTAAGTTGAGTTAAATTGTGATGATAAAATATTATTAGAATATTATTTTTTAATATTATTATTATTTTAAAATTTGAAAAAGTTGAATTATTTATTATATTTTGTATTGAGATTTGAAAAGTTGTAATGATGAATTGAAATGAGTTGATGTGAGTTTGGTAACCAAACGAACCTAAATTTTTCTCTCAAAATATATTTTGAAACGAGAATAAAGTATCTCAAGATCGTCTCAATATCATTATTAATATTTTATGATGAAAAACATAATTTTGTCCTACAAAATATCTTTTAAGACAAAGATTTGTTTGACCGTTAGAACTTGTTCGAACGATTATTTTTTTCTGAGACAAATGAATTTCATCCCAGAAATATGTTTGAACACCAACAAAAAAACATTTGAACGGATATGTATGCTCGAATGTATTATACATGGGTGGTCGATTGATACTAGTCCGTTTTGATAAGGATAAGGTCAAACTGATTCAAACAACAAATCCAACTCCAGGATAAGTTCAACAGAGATTCAAAAGACATCAACTTCAAGTTCAATGCCATCCCAGAGTATTCAGATACTACCGTTTCAAGCCCAAGTTTATAGGAGATCACGTTTATCATATTAAGAATATCAAATCTTGTAACTGACTCTATCTTATAAACAGTTTATTATATATATACAATCTCTCGTCAGCCATTAAAAGGCAGAGAACATAACACAGCAAATCACCTTTTGTTTTATGGTATCAAGAGTCAACATGACTAACGTCAATGGCATCCTCTTCCACTTCGTCTCTCTCAAACACACCAGTTACCCCTTCTAGCATCTAAAGCTTGGTGACTATCAAACTGAGTAGTGACAACTACTTGCTATGGAGAGCTCAAATCACTCCATATCTCAGATGCCAACGTCTTTTTGGCTATATCGATGGGAATCGTCCTCAACCTGCTCAACATATTCCAAACCCAGCAACTGATTCGTCCACTACAGCCCCTCCTCTGCTTCTCAATCCAAAATTTACTCACTGGTTTGACCAAGACCAGATTGTCTTGAGTATTCTCATGTCCTCTTTATCGGAAAGCATTCTTGCCAAAGTGGTTGGTGTTACCACGTCTCGAGAGGTATGGTTTGCACTCGAAAAAATGTATTCCTCTCATTCTCGAGCTCGTCTCTCGACAACTCGACGTCAACTCTCTACTGTCACGAAGGGGGGCTTGTCCATCTCAGATTATTTCCAGAGTGTGAAGTCACTGGCTGACACTCTTGTAGCCATTGGACATCCACTTCCAGACACTGAAATTATCTCCTATCTGCTTGGTGGACTAGACTCTTCTTATGATCCTATTGTTACGTCCATTCAAACAAAGGATAATTCCATGGAGCTTGAATATATCTTTGGTTATCTTCTCAACTTTGAGTTACGCTTACAGCAACATCATCAAGTTGTTGAAGATACAATTGGTTCTGCCAACGTCGTCACCCGCACTAACCAATCCCGTGGCCCTTCTGGTAAGCCACACTACCCGAATCGTGCTCCATCGTACTCAGGTTCGCGTGGTCATAACAGGGGCTGAGGTGGTCATCATGGGTATTCTGGTGGTAATCGCCCAATGTGCCAAATCTGTGGCAAAGCTAGTCATCTCGCCATCCAGTGCTTTCATCGTTTTGATCAGGCCTATCAAAACATGCCGAACAACATGTCTGTATTTTTTACAGCGCCACAAGCTTCAGCTGATACAAATTGGTATCCCGACACCGGCTCCACCAATCATCTTACTAATGATATTCAGAACTTGAATCTCCATGCTGAGACCTATAATGGTGTGGATCAAATTCAAGTAGGAGACGGGGCAGGTTTGGCTATCGCTTACATTGGTTCATCTGAGGTTAAGTCCTCACAAAGTTACCCTTCACAATATTTTACATGTTCCACAAATTAAAAAGAACCTTATTTCTGTGAGTCAATTTACCAAAGACAATAATGTATTTATTGAATTTCACTCATCTCATTTTTTTGTGAAGGACGAGGTCACGAAGAACGTTCTTCTGCAAGGCACGCCTAAAGATGGACTCTATCCCTTCCCCTCATCCATCTCGACCTCTTTATCGTCTCAATTTTTTTTATGTCAACGTGTTTCTTTGGAAGTATGGCACCGCCGTTTGGGACATCCCACCTATCAAACCGTCAAGCATCTTGTGTCTAAATTCTCTCTTCCAGTTTCTTCCAATAAAATACCAGGTGTTTGTTCAGCATGCCAGCAAGGAAAGAGCCATCGTCTTCCCTTCCCAATTTCTCAATCTGTTTCAAATCATCTTCTAGATTTAATTTTTTTTGATGTATGGGGTCCATTCCCTATTTTATCTACAAAAGGCAATAAATATTATATTTCATTCTTTGATCATTTCAGCAAATTTGTTTGGCTCTATCCTCTTGCAAATAAATCTGACGTATTGACCATTTTTACTCAATTTCAAAAAATGGTTGAACGTCAATTTAATCGTCAAATAAAATGTGTCCAAACAGATTGGGGTGGTGAATTTCAAACCCTTAATCGGTATTTTCACAAAGTGGGAATTCAACATCGTATTTCTTGCCCTTACACCTCTCAACAAAATGGCTCTGTTGAAAGAAAACATCGACATGTTGTTGAAATGGGTTTATCCTTATTATCTCAAAGTTCTACTCCTCTTTGTTTTTGGGATGATGCTTTTCTAATGGCAACCTATCTCACCACTCGTCTTCCAACTGCTCCTCTCGGCATATCTCCGTTTGAAAAATTATTTCACCAAGCACCCAATTTTTCTACCATTAAGATTTTCGGTTGTGCTTGCTATCCCTATCTCCGACCCTTTAACAAACACAAGTTGAATTTTAGGTCCAAAAAATGTGTCTTCATTGGCATTAGTAACCTCCACAAAGGTTACAAATGCCTTGATCCTGACTCTGGCAAAGTATTTGTATCTCGGCATGTAATTTTTTATGAGTCTTTATTTCCATTCACAACACCTACATTGCCTTCAGTTCATGCCAAATTTCCTCCTACAGCGTCGTCCACTCTACTACCTATTCTAGTGTCTTCAAATGACCAATCTGACCCTGCCATTTATATTCCTCCATCATCTCCTATTATGACGTCGAATACGGATCCCCCCGAAACGTCAGCGTCTCACTTATCTTCTTCCTCTGCTGCGACGACTGAGTCTTCTCCCTTGTTTTCAGTTCCTTCATCGTCAACGCCGTTTCTGGTTCCTGCTCCATCCGCTGCTACCTTGCCGTCTGAATTGCTTCCGACTCGTTCTCACCCGATGAGCACCCATTCACAGAACAATATTGTGAAGCCCAAACAATTTTTCGACGGCACTACCAGGTATCCTCTGTCCACTGCTCTCCTCACCATTTCCATCATTCCTACTGATCCCACGTGTTACTCTGAAGCTCACAAATTCTACGACTGGCGTGAGGCCATGGATGCAGAATTGTTTGCTCTTATGAAGCAAGGTACGTGGTCTTTAGTCCCTTATAAAGCTGACATGAACTTGGTTAGCAACAAATGGGTTTACAAAACAAAAATTCATTTTGATGGCACTCCTGAATGACGGAAAGCCCGTCTAGTTGCAAAGGGCTATCATCAACAGCAAGGGTTAGACTATGATGATACTTTCAGTCCAGTCATCAAGCCTACAACTATTCGGCTTGTTCTTAGTCATGCCGTATCTCACAACTGGCCTGTACATCAAATAGACATTAGTAACGCCTATCACCTTTTGTTTTACGTTTGATCAAATAGACATGAGGGAACGTTCGAACAAACAAATTGATGATCGTACAAAAATTATATTTCTACAATTTTACAGATTGAGTAAGCTATTTGAACGTATAATGAAAAGATCGAACAATATGCTAGTTAACATCCATTTGAATGGTTGATTATGATGTTCGAACAGTTGTTTGCGATGTATCCTGTTCGAACATTTCATGGACGTTCAAATGGTTAATTATTTATCTAAACCAAAAATTTAAAACAAAATAGGCATAATTAAATAATATTTAAAAAAAATTATAAATTGTTCAATACAAATAAAAGTAGTCATAAGTCCGAACTAAATAAATAAAATACTAATAATGTCATCAACATTATAATTAAATCACAAAATTATGTATGCAAAATACGAAAATTAGTTGCTGGGATGTTTGAACTGTTGCATAAGCATTTGCATGTGGAGTTGCATCTCTCTCATGAAGTCTTATTGTTGTTATTCTTGTTATTTGATGCGCATCTCTATGTCTGCATCTTTCACCAATTGAGCATCTAACTCATGCTGTCTTACAATTAATTATTCGATTATGGAATTCGCATTCTCTAATGCTATAGAGGTAGTTGACGTTGAAAAAGAGCTAGAAGGCTTTACACAGCTACCCAAACCCCTCAAATATCCTGAAAGTTGACTTAGAACCATCACTCGTTGAGGAATTTTGATTTGATGGAGTTTCAGCATGTAGAGCAATCATTTTATCCTACACACAACATAAAGAATTAATTTGTTCACAAATATTCAAATATGTTTAAAATTAAAATAGATTATAATGCTTACATAATTTTTACGAGCATCAAGATGAGTCAACTCTCCATTACGATCAGTATGTGATGCAACATATAATTTTTTCATATCATAATTGGTATCTGACTTTTGCTGCAAGAGACATTGTTAAAATATAAAATCATTATTAAAATTAGTATCTCCAAAAAATAAACTATATAGAATAAAAAATAAAAAATATATTACCAATTTCATAGAGAGACAATGAAAAAATCTTGAACCTGAATGATGATGAAATTTTAACTTCGATCTATTTATTTTGTTTATAGAATTTCACTCTCCTGTATGGAAGTTGTAAACATTAGTAAGCAAAAATTATAAATAAGATATGTAAAGAATTCATTTAATTTACTTTATATGATAAATCCTCAAACATATCATAAAGTTTTCCCAATCAAAAAGACAAACATCCTAAAAAGGATGTTGGTATGCATTTTACTTGTTCTTGTACTTATTTAGAATAGAATATATGCCACTCATCATCAATATATATTTTTGCAATTGATCATTTTGGGTGGACCTTGTTACCCAATGTGCGTTTCAACTTTTCAATGAATCGTTCAATGAGATACATCCATCTATACGGGACTAGTCCTGCAAGTCGAGTTTCAGGAGGCAAATGAATGGCTAAATGAACTATGATATCGAAAAATGATGATGGGTAAATACTTTTCAGCTTACACAATATTCTAGCAATTTCTCTTTGTATATAATCCAAAGCTTTTACGTTCAACTTTCTAACACATAAGTCTTTAAAAAATGCACACAACTCAGTCAAAACCACCCGCACATCTCTCCTCAAGTACCCATGGATATCAACAGACAAGATACTTTGTAAAAATATATAATAATCATGATTTTTTAGTCCATTCATTTGTTCACACACACCTTATTAGATTCGAGATATATTCGTCCGATAATTTAATCTTCATCAACCACTTACAAAATGTAGCTCTTTTGTTTATTGACAACTTATACCACCCAATTGGCATGTGAACAGACAAACTACTTTATTGCAAGTACATTTCCAGTCTTATTCGTAACCGCTTCAAATCTTTCCGTAAGTTTATATTATCCTTAGTTTTTCCTTCAATTGACATCAACGTTCTCAACATGAATTCGTAGATATTTTTCTCAATATGCATAACATTAAGACTATGCCACAATTTTAGTGTCGATCAGTAGGAGAGTTCGAAAAATATACTCTTATTTGTCCAATTCAACTCATTCGCATTTTGTTTCCTATTCTGTTATTTTTTACCAAAATTATTAGTTTCGACATCTACAAATTGTGCAAGTGCATTTTTCCTAGACAAATATGTTGGAGAGTGCTCTCATTCAACAGTACCATCAAATATTCTAATATTTTCACACCATCAATGGCCATAAGGTAAAAATCGATGATGACCCATGAAGTATAGTTTCCTCCCATGCGTAAGCCATTCGGATTGAGTATGTTTGTTACAAATCGGACATGCTATTTTCTCCTTAGTACTCCAACGTGACTAGTTTTCGTACGCATAAAAATCATTTATTATTCATAACATAGCATCATGCATCTTGAACGATTTGTCTATTGATGAATCAAATGTTAAGACCCAATTCTCCCACAAATCTTTTAATTCTACAATTAATGGCTGTAAGTGCATGTCTATATCATTTTTCAGTGATCTTGGACCTAGAATGAGTAAAGTCATCATGAAATATGGATATTTCATACACTTCCACAGTAATAGATTATATGCCATAAGTACAATTGACCAAGTACCATGATTGGTACTCTTGTTCCCAAATGGATTAAATCCAACCTGACTAGTTTTTGTACACAGAAAAATCATTTATTATTCATAACACGGCATCATCTATCTTGAACGATTTGTCTGTTGATGAATCAAATGTTAAGACCCAATTCTCCCACAAATCTTTTAATTCTACAATCAATGGCTGTAAGTGTATGTCTATATCATTTTTCAGTGATCTTGGACCTAGAATGAGTAAAGTCATCATGAAATATGAATCTTTCATACACTTCCACGGTAGTAGATTAGACGACATAAGTACAATTGACCAAGTACCATGATTAGTACTCTTGTTCCCAAATGGATTAAATCCATTTGTTGCTAACCTAAGTTGGACATTACGAGATTTTTCAACAAGCTATGGGTGTTCGAAATCAGATTCCTTTCAAACTTGAGAGTCCGCATAATGTGACAAAATATTATCATTCCTGACTCTAGATGATGAGTGTTGTATCATGTTCACAGCCGTTAAATGTGACATAAATATCCGTTGTGATTTATGTATCAATGGAAAGTGGTGTACAACCTTTTGTGACACATTTTGCTTCTATGTTGTTTATCTTGAATCATGGCAAATGAGACAATCGTTCTATTGTTCAGTCTCTCGCCAAAATAACACATTCATTCTTACATGCATGTATTATGTTCTAGTAAAATTCGAGTCATTTTTTCAATTGTTTTGCTTCATAGAAGTTGCAGGATAAAATATTGTCTGATGAAAGTGCATTTTTAAACAGTTCAAGCAACATATTGACAGCCTTAATAGATATTCGGCACATGAATTTTATATGTAGTTTAACCATAAATGACAACTTGTTGTGTTTTCTACATCTTAGATATAACTCATGTTGTGAATCATTCCACAAGCGTGTAAAAGTGTTACGGCCTGAATAATTTGAATTTGATGTGTCCATATCACCTTCATCCATAAACATTCTTGCACCAATGTCACACAACATTCGCTTCATTATTCTCTTTGTATTCATCACCAACAACCTTTGCATGTACATCTTCATCAATGCCTTCTTTTTCGTGTTAAGACTTGAATGACGCTGGATATGGTTCTCCACGTATGACCCAATCAATATAAACTTGGTCAATACCTTTGACAAACAAATGCTCTCTCACCAAGTCTATCTTATGAGAATGAAAATCAGCACAAGCATCTAATACGACCGTCACTATCAACTGTATAGGATGCGAACTCCAAAAATTTCTTAATACATTCAGCATATATATTGTAATCTCCATCCAACCAATTTCTAACTCTCATACAACTCTTGCCTATATCTAATGCCCTATTACAAACAATCACGTGCATCAACAAACAAGCATTTATCTAACATATTGTGCAAACTCTTTCTTTCACTGGATACTTGGTTCTATCCCATTTACGATTGTAAGATCATAATCGCCAGCCTACCAACTATTATCTATCACATCTAACGAAATTTCAGTAGCATCTCCCAATAGTTCTTCAAATATGCTTGTTTGGTTGTGTGCACCAATGAGTAATACGTTGATACCCCATAACCGAAACTGTTTATCCAAAGAACAATATTGAAAGACTACAAAAATCATGATGTCGGACGCAAAAGATACAGTTTGATAGTTTTCGATAATGATCTTATAATCTCAAATTGTCCACTCTGGACATTTCAAGAGTTATCAATTAACCATTCAACAAGATTAATAACTCTCGAACGGGTCTAACGGTTATTTCGATACGATATACATGATACGATAATATCACAGAATTACAATGTAAGATTCGTGAATACAATTATACAATACAACAAAATGTATTTTAAGTATTATCTATTTTTATTATTATTTTATAATTCTTATGTTTATTGTTTTTTAAGTTTTAAGAGTAATTAAGTCTTATTTGTTTTTTAATTATACATTATAGTTTTTAATTAATTATTTTAAGTATTATTTTTAATTTAAGTATTACTACTTCTTATTTTTATTATTTTTTAAGTATTAATTATAATTTAAGTATTACTCATTTTTTAATTATACATTATAGTTTTTTAATTAATTATTTTTAAGTATTATTTTTAATTTAAGTATGACTAATTCTTATATTTATTATTTTTAAGTATTAATTATAATACTTACTAATTCTTATGTTTATTATTTTTAAGTATTAATTATAATTTAAGTATTACTTATTTTATAATTATACATTCTATTTTAATTTTTGTTTGAAAATTAGTTAATGTACAAGGTAGATTAACAAAAATCATACCTTTAATCAATACAAGTGTGCGACCCTCTTTGTAATGTGCTTAGAATGAAGGATTGTTTAAAGAAAATGAAAAATTTTGGAGAGAAAATTGAGACTGTGCAAAGGAGAAGAGAGGAAATGAGGGACTGATGGCGACCAGAAGTGTTTTAACTTTTCATTTAGTTTTTGAATGAAAATATTTAATGGTAAAATGTGAAACATTTCCTTAATGGTGAGATTATTGAACGTGACACACTAAAGTACCATTCGAACGGCAGTCCACTGCTCATTGATTGGCAGGATAGATTCCCGCCACTATTTCAAGAGCTGCCAAAATCCCAAGAAACCGTTCAAAATTTTTCTTCAAACATTCAATCGCTAATATAGCCTTCGAATGATAAGTACATACTGTCCGAACGTACATTACTAAATATTTAATTATATTTATTTTTTACACTATACATATTAAGTAATAGTATACTATACTATAATACAGACATATATATTATACTATAATTTAGTAATATATAGTATCATATATATTATAATATAGTAAAGTATAGAGGAATTTTTAAGATCATATATATTAGTAAAGTATAAACTCATATATATAATAATATGTACTATAATATATATTATCATATAATATATATATATGATAGTAAAGTATTATGATATATTACTATTATACTATAATAGTATAATATGATAGTAATTTTCATTTAAATAAGAAAAATACTATTTGCAACCGACCTGGGGATCCCTCGGGAAATCGCGTCTGACATGGCAAAATAGAAACGACGTCGTTTCTATTTTGATCCCCTTTGTCTGCTCTTTGTCTTCTCCATCCCCAATTTCCTAAACTAACCCCATCTACCTCTTCTACAATTTTGCCCCCTTTTTTTCTTTTGTATGGATAGATATTTGTGGTACCGAATGAGTTGCTGGTTTCTGTTATCAATTTTTAGAAACATTGGGTCTTGTGGTTGTCAATATGAATATGAACAATCCGTCTCCGTGGGTCATCGTCGGTCTTGTGATCTGTGAATATGAATATGAGAAATTATGAAACATGTGTTTTTTGGTGGGATTCACCTCTATCCTCCTTTCACAAAATCAAGCAGGGGAGTTGCAATTCGAGAGTATACGTTTTAACGCCCTTCTTGCACTGGCATAATCATTGCTCATGTTGAACCTCTTCCTCCCAAGTACTAGTAGGCTCCTCAAAAATTATTTTATCGTTTATTTTTATCGTTTTGTTGTTTTATTTTTTATTTTTTGAAAAGTTTTATTTTTCCATCAATAGGCATCGTAGGACATCACAAATCCATCATGGGATGTTTGGAAATGAAGTATAGTATGTGATTCCATGGGTTTTCATGATTGCTGAGTTGACTCAACCATGTCTGAGTTCAATTCAGTTTTCGTTCGAACGTGACTGATTTGTGTTTGAACGTATTAACCAAAAATCTTAAAATTCCTAAAAATCATTCGAACACTATTTATCTGTGCAAATAGTCTGAACCAAACATGATGGTGTCCATTCGAATACTATTGTTTCTGTTTGATCACTTTTTATCCATTTAAACATGTTCGAACGATCTTGAACCAATTAATTTATATTAACTTATTAATTTATTTTTATCATATTTTGTTGTTCTATTAATTAATTTATTAAATTGCTATTAATATATAATTTTGTGAATATTTATTTATTACATTTTATCACTTATGTTGCATATATATATATTTTTTAAAATTTCAAGTTGATAATAATGTCTTATAGAGGACGTAAGCGTGGTAGATTAGGCGAACCTTCCATCCAAACAGTTCGATAGAGGATTGTTTTACTAGAGCAGTAGGTAAAACTGTCTAATTTCATGACTCTTATCTATGAGGTTCATTCCTTGCAATCAGTCTTTAGCGATCGTGGTTGGGCATGAATCCTACATCAAAGATAAGAAGTATGGGAGCTCATGTCCTATATTGACATCGTGACTGAGTTCTATAAAAAGCTCGGTAGTGATAGCTCAGATGATGGAGGGGCATGCAAGATCTTTGTCTGAGGAGCTTCAGTTATATTTTCAACAGATGGACTCGCTGAATATCTCGGTATTCCTAGACTGCTTGATGCCTATTTGAACGTGCTGCTTAGAGAGTCTGATCCTTCGGGTAATGTGGAGACGGCTTAGGACGAGGGATTAGTTTACACAGATGAGCTCAATATCCTCGCTGATTATAAGGTAAGGGACTTGATTGTTGGTCCAGATGCTCCTCTGTATGATAGGACGAAGTTTATGATACGGTTCGCTCATGGCATTCCTATCGACCTCGTGGGGTATATCTTCAATAGGATTCGATTAGATGCATGGTATATTACGACAAATATACTACCATTCAGGATCCTGATCACCTGATTTTTGCTATATTTCGGGGTCGTGCTAGATGTTGCCTAGTGTGCACGGGAGCCGATGGGACCCATCAACCGCACCACCTTATCACGAAGCACGAGACACTCAAGATTTCATCTTCGTGAACCAGTTCCTGACTAGGTTGATATTTAGAGAGATGCACATTTGAGAGATCCTACAGTATCGGCTGGTGAGACATCCACACAGGCTGAGGCAAGACGCACATCTACTCGAGAGGAGATGACTGACATACTAGGTACAGAGATTGGCGGACACACATCAGCGGTGATCGATGTAGTGCGTACGGAGGTTCGTACTGCCATGTCTGAGTTGCGTACAGAGATTAATGCTAGCATATCTGAGTTACGTACAGTCTATACAGATTAATGCAAGCTCTCTGAGTTATGTACAGAGATTCATGCCATTACTGCACACATGTCATGCTCAATACTCGACTGACACATGTAGAGAGTCAATTAGCTGCAGTCGAGAATGTGTGTAGAGAGTTGAGATCATAGCAATTCTTACCTTTTATTTATATTTTTTTTATTTTTAGTATAGACAATATCTGGTGTTTTGTAAATTTGATTTAATTATGAATTAAATCTTTTTTGTCTTTTTTGGATTAATTATTGATTTATATTATGTGATGTATGAATGATAAGTAGAACAACTTAATTAGTTTAACAAGAATAAAATAAAATTACAATTAAAAAAATAAAAAATAATTTTAAAATATATAATGTAGCATTCCTCTAACCACCATTCTAACACTTTATTATTTTCTGTTCGAACATTTATTAGCTTACAATTCGAACAGTATAGTAAAATATTCGAACGGTAGTCAATGTCCCACCAAAATGTATTGACTTAACCCACCAATTTACTGTTCGATCATAAATAATATATGTTCGAACATTGTTTAACCTTAGAATTTGAATGTTTTTGTATGTTGTTTGAATGTTAAGTCAATGTCCTGCTAAATTTTTTTACTAAATGTGTCAAATTATCGTTTGACCATATATAATTTCCATTCGAATGTTTATTTTATTCCATTTGAACATTTTTTTATGGATATTTTTCATCCCAAAATGTTTCGTTAGAATGTATTCAAACAGTAAACAACTTCCACCTTTTTTTAGAAACGATATTTGAAATCAATCCCTATATCTCATTTTTTGGAACAATTTTCATTTCATTAAAAAAAAAATCATCCTAATAGCTCATTTTTGTTATAGCATCTTGATTGTGGGTGGATCATGTTAAGTCGCTAAAGACTAGAGAGGGAAGACTTTAAGTATTGTCCTAAACTTCTTTGAAAATCTGATATTAGACCTTCATTTTTTTTTTCCCAATTTTATCTTTCTCTACTGATGAGTTCCAAGGAGGAAAGGAAAACAGAATAGTTTCAGAGAATGAGATGGTAGATACAACATTCTTTAAATGAGCAAAAAACTCATGCTTCTCGATATATAGTGAAAATAATTATAAGATGAACTATTGATGGTGTTGGTCAATAGATACTTTAAAAACAAAATGTGACAAGCTTAATATTTTACAAAGTCTTAAAATTGATTAAATTGTTAAAAAAGTTATGTACGTATTGGTTATAAGGAGTTTAATCGTTACAGAAACTTGTATGAGGTCAAACATTAGCTTTATAGTTGGCATCTTTGGTTGTCACCAAAGTAATCCAACGTATGACCCAAAAATCGTAAAAAGAGTATCATGTCATTTGCAAGAAATTAAAAATTATATTGTTACCTTTAGAATAAGTGATAATCTTAAAGTTACTGGATATTTAGATTCTATTTTTGTGTGATTAATCTAATTATAGAAAACACAAACATGATTATGTATTTTGTTAACTAGTATAGCTATTTTATGAAAAACTATGAAGCATATCTTGTATTGTTTCATGTGCAATTGAGTCTAAATTTGTGACATGCTTTGAGGCCATAGTGGGACACAAATATCTTTAATTTTCATTATGATCAAGAAATCTATTTAAATATTGAGAGAATTAAGGTTCTCATCTACATTATAATTGTACCTCTAGCTTTTGAAAGACACTTGAAGCTAAAGTTGTTAGGGTGATAATTCTCTCGTGATCAGATCAACTAGCTCTTCGTCAAATTACCCAAAGAGATGTATGCTTTTGTGAAGCCCTCAACCTTCGTTTGGGATGGAACAAAGACTTAGAGTGTCTGGACATATAACACAAGGTTACATACCTCCGGTCATGATAATGAATATGCAATGCATCCTATAAATGCATCTAGCAATATGTAATAACCATAATAGAAAATGAGTGACTAAGAAGTACTTATACCAAAATAAACTAAAAGCATCCCAATGTTATTGATGATAACCATCATAAGTTTGAATCATAAGATAGCATAATCTTAATACAATTATTCTTGATAAAAAGTTTTCATGGCAAAATCAATTGTTTTATGCGTTTTAATGCGCGAAGGGTTAAAGCTATAAACATCAAAATGAGGTCTAATCTTTTGTTGAGATCTAACTCTTCTTCAATCGGTTGGATCCACTAGTCCATCTGGTTCGTTCTCATCAGGTCCTGACATAACTTCTATAATCCCAAGTGAAATGATGGTATATCTACAAAGGATGAGATTTACTTGAAATCTTATTAAGTTAAAGTGTTAAACAACCAACATGCATAAAGATAAATTATGCATGATGTATGATAAATATGAAATGCGTGCAATGCAGAAAAAAAAAATTAGTATATATCTCTCATTCAGATTTTTCAACATTTTCAGAAAAACTAAGACACATTTTCTTACATATGACATTTTTCACTTAAGCTGTAAAAAACATAACATGTCATCATAATGTTTCATCATTATTAGCAAGTCACATTTAATCATAATGTCAATATCATAAGTATGGTATCGTCGTAGTTCCCCATATATACTGTGAGTATCTACTGGTGACTGCAGTAAAACTCACGTTGAAACTACGTTGTTTGCAGACTCGTTCTCAATGCATTGGTAACATAACATAATATCATAACATATACACCCACTAACCTTAGGTATTATAACATTTGAATTCACTCTGGTGTTCTTTAAAAAGAACTCATCCGAAATCCGTTGACTATTCTTCGTTAACCCAAGGGTTACTACTCAATTTTTACTCACTCCAGAGTGGACAAAGGAATTCCACTAGAATAATTTCTCACACTAGCCTTTGGAGTCGTGACGAAAATTATTTTCATGTTATGTTTGAAAAATATCATGACATGTGCATATGTAGCAAGCTTTCATGTGAAAATGACATTTATATGCAATATGCTAAAAATGGTAAAAATATCACGTCATGTAAGCAAGTAGTTATGTATTGAATATATAATATGGTGTTTCATCCTCAAAATAACACTTATAACATGAATGTGACATTTATCAATAAATCATAAATAACTTATTAAAGTGTAAGTTAGCGGCCAACTTACAAACTTTTCGAGTTTAGAGAGTTGGAGCGACTGTAATAAAAGTTGTACTAAATTAGAATTTGAACTACTAAGGAAGATGTTCATATCAAAATGGTTCAAGAACTAGTATTTACAAAAATATCCCTAAACTTTTAAAAATTGCCACTAAGGCCTTAATTTATCACTATTTGCAAATAAGCCCCAAATTTAACTAAATTTCATAAATCCCATATTTTCCATACTCAAAAACTATCTATGTCCTTATAATTTTAAGAAATCAACTGCAACTATGCCAATCATACCCTACCCGTGGCATGAATTCTATTAATGCCTAGATGTAATTTCTACTATTCCACCTCTATGAATGTATATGTACTCAAATTCTTAAGTTCCAATAGAAATTATAACCTTAGGAATAGATTAAAACTTAAGCTTAAGTCATACAAGTTCATCATAACACTGAAACATGGCTTAAGACCTTAATTACTATTAAACTAACTGTTAAGCAGGCATGATATCTCTTAGTCTTTTTCATTAAGAAAAGTTGCAAAAACTGGAATCAAATCATGAATTTTCCTTCTTATCCAAATCACAAGGTTTTATAAAATGTTCATTATTCAAGCCTAGGTAAAATAAATCAAGACTTCATAAGTTAAGTATAAATTAATCAAAACTGTGCATGCTTGGATGATCAGCACAAGATAGAATTAAAGCTTATTATGACATGCTTCTAACTTTAAAATTAAACCTTCCAAAATCATTAGAAGACATTTAGGAATCATATAAAATCATACCAACTCATTCCAGGGCTAAAGATTCAATCCAATGTAATTGATTTAAACAAAACTTCAAATCTAACTCGATTTGATATCTATATGCTAAACCTAAATTAAACTAATTTAAAAACTCATTCTAATGCCATAAATTAAAACCTAACATGTTATTCTAATACTTAGCAAGAGGGTAAACTACAATACTTACAAAAATCGATGCCCTTTAAAGCTCCCAACACAACTTCACTCAATAACATTCAAGAACCTCACTCGATTTCACCCTACGGCTCACTAAGGAGGGAAAGCTCTCAAGATCTCAAGAAAAGGCTCGGAGAAAAGGTGTAGAGAAATGAGGAAGTGAAGGGGGCTTGTATAGTGTTCAATGGAGGGGTGAGAGGTGAAGGGCACGAAAATGGAGAGGCTTGTGAGTGGTGGAAGTGGGCGGTGGTGGTGATGAATGCACAATTCCAGTTTGTGTCATCTTTGTGCAGACATGAATAGTGCCCTATGCTACCATGGTCTCATCAAGGCCAGGTGCTACAATGAGGCTAAAGGGTGCAGGGGTGCCATGGTGCATAAAGAAAAGAAAATAAAATAAAACTAAGGCATGAAGTCATACCATAATGTCGCCAGGTAAAGGCTGAAAATCTAGACAGATTTTCACTTCATTGCTTGCATCCCTTTATTTTATCTCAATGGCTGAAATGCATAGGTATAATGACACTCTTTGATTCCCTTTTCAGGTGGTGAAAGATGGAGGGATTGACAGCCAAGTGATGATGTGTGTGCAACTCAAAGAAGAGGGTGAAGTGGGGGTGGTTGTCGAGTGGTGTCTTGCACAAAAGCCAATTGGTTTTGGCTCTACTTGGGGTGGCTTAAGTCAAGACTCACTATGATGACTGGAGGGACTCCAAAAAGAGAGGTGGCGTGTGGTGGTGGTTCAACTAAGTTCAGAAATACAACCAAACACAAACCATTTAGTTAGGCATTCAACTAGGCTTCTAATGGAACTGGTTGGATCAATTTGGTTTGGTTGTCTTGGAGCCATTTCGACCAACACCCAAACTGAACCAAGATAGATCATGTGAGGGGTTAAAATTAAAAAAATGCCCTCGAGGAAAGAATGAAATTAGCGTGGGATAGGGACTAAATTGGTATAATGCATCAAGTGATGCATCAATGTGCCGATTGTGGTGTTCTGGTCAATGACATGTATTTGCCTCATTTGACATGTGTTGGATCAAAACTAATATTCTAATTTAGTAAGAATGATAAAAAAATAATAATAATAAAAATAATAGAGTTCAGATAAAAAATGTGAGAAATAATTAAAAAAGAAATTAAGCTTAAAACATAATTTGGAGATCATTAATCATGTGTAAGTTGATTAATACTCTTAACTCACGTTCAAAACTTAATTTAGGTCCAAAGAAAACCCTAGGGGCGTGGGGTACATTACTGGCTGGAGGGAAAATAAAGGTATGGTGCATATGGCTTGAAAATAGAAGTGTAAAATTTGGAAGACAAAGCTTTTGGTGTGGGTTAATGAGTGGACCTCTAGATTTGAGAGTTCATACAAGGTCTCAAAGAACTACTAAGATTGTGTCAAAATGGTATGTCTATTTAGTAATGGGCCAAGGGCCTCTACTATTACCAAGTTAAGCCCAAAGGCTTAATGCCTTCTATATGTTTGGGCTTAATCTTCAAGGCTTTTCAAGAGAGACCTATATATTCAAATAGGTTTAGGCTTATTGCCTTATTCCTAACCCATTATATCCTTAGTGATTAAGGATCCAAGATAAAACACTATTGAGCTTACCTCTAAATCCATCCATACTTAGCCTTTTTACTTAACCCACTAAGGATATCAAATGTCAATCTCTTATTGGTTCTTGGCAATTATTCTAAAAATAACATACTAGAATTCTCCCACTACTTTGAACTAAACCCCAAGTGTGATTCTCAATCAAAAATTAAATCTAAAAATAAAAATCGCAATCTTATGCTAATTAGAATTAAGGGAGGTAATGACTAAATCTTAACGGCTTTTTAGGCGGGGTGTTAAGCTTCTATTTCATGTTACTTTATTAAATTCAATATTGTGGAGCATAGATTGCTGAATCCTTTTAGAATTAAAGTTTATGTTAATATTCTCATTATATAAGGAGAATAAATAATAGTAAAGACTATACCTGCTTGCTAAATTACTGATATCTCAACTTAACATTTAGAAGACTTTTAATTGATTTATATAGTTAGATGAGATAATATGAGTTGAGTTAGGATGAAATAAGATGAGTTGAGATGATTTGTAAATAGTAATAAGATTATTAATTGAAATATAGTGGTGAGATGTTTAGTTTCATCTCACCTCTGTATCCAAACAGGCTCTTAACAATCTTTCCATTCCAAACATATTTTAAACTTAAAAAACATAGAAATTTCAACCACAATTTCTGTCGATTCTTATACACACACACAACATAGAGACTAAATAACTTCAACAAAAACAAAGAAAAATGGAGAGCTGAGCCGGGGTGGCTAGGGAAATTATGTTTGAGATCTTGACAATTAATTTGAAAAAGTAATGGCAGTTGACTCCTTTTTTTTTTTTTTCCTCTTATTCACAATCATGTAGTCTCCAAATCAAGTTGTACCAAACTTGTAAGCAACATCAAGAGAAGAAAGCTGGTTGTTGGTTTGTCCAATGAGACCCACTCAATACTCTTTCATTCTAATTATATATAAACACAGTAGTATGACAGACATGAACATGAGGTCCCCTTTGATTTCAATTTGTATGCCAAAAGAGACAACACACCGCATCTTCTTTTTCTCATTTTTCCCACTCTTTCTGTGTCTGATATTTTGCACTTTGCTCCCACATTTCTCATCCTTTATCTTTCTAAATTCCCTTCACATACATGATTCAGCGAACGTAATCATCATCACTAGCTTCCATTCCCTTCATTCTATTTGCAAGCGGAGTATTAAAGAAACTTGATGTTGAAGAATGTCTAAGACTTTTTATTTTATGAGAAATTGAGAGGTAGGGGAATTGAAAAATATTAATAATACTTTTCACTTTTATTTTTTATATATATATATATATATAGCTGAAAATTGTAATAACTTATATTTTTAACCTTCTTAATACTTTTCCATTCCCACAAGAAGACATTAACTACTATACACAACATTTTTTCACAATTATTTATATAATATTATTTTAAATAAAAATATTTTTATAAAATAACTTATAAGAGTAAAATCGTTTTATAAAAATACCATCAATTTAAAATATAATCATAGAATATATAAGTCCTTTGATCATCTTCATTAAATAAATGACATGTTAGATATCTACATTGGAATGATAAGATTCAGGAGGTACGATCCGATCCCTATTGATTCATCTCTTCTCAAATTGAAAATTGAAAGGTTCGACTAATTTATGTACACATAATAACCATTTTGAATGATGCTACTGTATTATCTCATTTTATTTCTTCTTTTTGACTGTTTATATATATTTTTTTTTTCTTTTACTTACTAGTTATGGAATTGACTATTAGTATATTGATGTATTTTTTTAATTTTTTAAAAAAATTTAAATATGTTAAAAAATATAAAATAAAATAAAATAAAAAGTGAGATTTGTACTAGTGGCACGCCTGCGGTCAAAACTATATAAGAACATTGCTAATTTTTTTTTTAACAAAATATCAGAAAATAAAATTTTAACTTTTAACATTCATAAAAAATAAAATTATGTAAATTCTAGAAGTTTAAAACTATATAGTAAAAGAAAAAACCTCATACTTATGCCCAACATTGCTTTAGCAACCAAAAAACTCCATAAAAATTAAATCCATAAATTGATTGTAAAGTTACTTTTATTATAAAGTAGATTTAACGTATCATATAAAACTACGTTAATTTGTAAATTTACTTTTATATGATTTTTTATGATTACAACACTCAGATTCCCTGATGCAATCCCCCTCAAATGGTTTGGAGTAAATTTCTCGCAACCCTCATAATTTGTACCTTTTTTTTTTTTTTTTTTTTTTTTTCTAAACAAGCAAATATATCATTCAGATAGTGAAAAATAAGATACACGAGGAGGGAGTAAGGTTTCCCAACAAACACTCTGTTACAACAACCACAGCACAAAAGTGAAGAAAGAAAAGAAAAAAAGCAGGTCTTAGGACCAAATACTCGATCTCTACCCATACCCTTCAAAGAGGGCGTTGTCTTAAAAGAAGATTTTTTACAGTTCGCACAATGATTGTGCGAACTGTGGAGTCATTGTTGGAGGCGGTGGAAGTTGAAGGTGCATTGCAGTTTGTTGTCTTGAGATTGAAGAGACCCATATTCCCTTCATCAAGATCATTAGCAGGAAAAGCGAAAACATAATAGGAAGACGGGCATCAAATATACTAAACTACGGCGAACCAAATTTCTTTAAGTACACATGTGGTGGTGTATGTAGACCATGTGCCGATGATTGTGAGATAGGGTGGAGCAGATCTTAAAGATCTTGAGGTGAAGAATCTACTGATGCAATGCGTGTAGTCAACAGACACATCATGGCACGGTGGCGCGTGGAGGTTACTCGTGAAACAAGCCGCACGTGAGCATCATGCGCCAAGATTTTACTGCGATTCTGCTTCGACTAGGTAGATCGGCTGTTGGGGAGTTGTGTGGTGTGGCCCGTGTCGACAGTTGGTCGCTAGAGTGCGATAGATCTGACTAAAATCAAACTGATGGAAATGAGAAAAAAAAAATTACCATAAAAGCATATACACAAATCGATAGTGAAAAAGGAATGGAGCGGAGCGTCGTCTATGACAAAAACACTCAAGAAATTTTTTCTGAAGAGAAGTGGAGTTTCTCTTTCTAGAGATGGCATATACGTGGAAAACTATGGTCCTCCCCACTTGTACTCTTTATGTTGAAAGGTGCTACAAAGTAAAAAAGATTCACGCTATAAGGACCGATAGCAGTGATCGATATATTATTTTTATTTTTTATTTTTTATTTTATATTAAAAAAATATATATCTAACCATCACATATATCGGACAATATTGCATTTTCTTCGAACTAGTCTTCGAACTAGTCTTCGGTTGTGTTTTAATATTGATGTATTTTTAAGTATTCTGTAAATATTAATAAAAAATAATAATAAAATATTAAATAATAGTGAATATTATGAAAAAATAAGTAAAAAATAATAATAATATAATGAATAATAATAAAGTATTCTAAGAATACATACTAGGGTGTAAAAATTAATCGAGAAACTGGCTTGAATAAGTGAACCAGTCCGGTCTGGGACCGGTTCCCTTATTTCCAAAACTAACTGATCCCAGTCTAGTTCCAATTCTATGCTTTTTAAGACAAGATCAAACCGGACCGGTTCACTATATTATATATTTTAAATTATTTTTTAAATATTATATATAATATTTTTAATATTATATATAATTTTTATATACTATATATATTATAATATAAATTATAATTATATCTAAGAAATTGTTATTATAATTTATAATATAAAATTTCAATCTTAAATATGAAAATTTATTTGATCATATGTTTTAAATATAAAATATATATAGTAATAACATTTTATGGCTTAATAAATTCTCAACATATTCTTTTTGATAAATATATAATACATTAGTAATACTAATATATATTATGTTTTTTTAAAAAAATATAAATATACATTAATATATTAATTACAATTCGATTTAATTAGTTAATATATATTAGTATACTAATGTATATTAGTATATTAATTAAATTTTATATTCTAATACTGTTAAAACTAGACCGAATTGGTTGTATCAATTTTAAAGGATAATCGATACGTAATTAATTTTTAAAAATATAAAATCGATACATATTAATTAGATTTTAAATTTTATCCAAAACGGATCGGATTAAGCCGGTTACACCTCAAATACGTAACCAAACTACGCCTGAAGTATATAACAAAGGCCTAAAGTATAAAAAGAAACTTATCGTGTAAGAAAACGAATAAGGAAGAAGTTGAGGAGCTATTAAGGCCCTCCAAACTTGTACTTTCTATGTTGAAAGGTGCTACAAAGTAAAAAGATTCTCGCTATAAGGACGATAGCTGTGATCGATAGATTATTTTTATCTTTTATTTTTTAAATTATATTAAAAGAAAACAAAAATATTAATCCATTCCCGTATATAAATTTATAGATGAGATGAGTTGAATTAAAAAATTAAAAAAAAATATTGTTAGAATATATTTTATAATATTATTTTTATTTTAAAATTTTAAAAAATTAAATTATTTATTTTATTTTATATTATAAATTAAAAAATTATAATAATTAAATAAAATAAAATAAGATATTTTTTCAAAACAAATGAGATATATAACGAACTTGGTCGTGGAAGAAAACGAATAAGGAAGAAGGTGAGGGAGCAACAATATAAAACAAAGGCTATTTTAGTTAATTAAGGCGCCTGTCATTATGATGTCTGTCTGTCCCAGTGTCGCTTCTCTAGGCAGTTCGTTTTGAGTACTCTTTTGAACGACAAATTAACGAATAAATTTGCAAATCCCCCACCACAAAACGCCCCAATCCTCGTCGTCTTCTTCACAGTTCACACTCCCTATCCCGTTCCGACCACTCTAACTCCTTTTGAATTAGCCGACAAAAGTCTCATCACCAGAAGAAAAAAAGAAAACATAACATACGGAAATGTATTGTACGATAACCATCTGAACCGTTACCGTTCAGTTTGCTCTGTTTTCTTTTTTTGGTTTACAGTTTCTTTCACACAAATACTTCGCTACGATCTCGCAGTAGCACTGAGTCTCTCTGGCTTAGGTATAGGGTTAAGGTTAGGGTTTCGGCATTACCATGTGAAACCCTAGCTACGGGTAGTTGTGGTTTTACGATATCCCTGGCGAGATCGAGAGGTTGGAAGTATGGGAAATTGTTGCAGATCTCCGGCGGCCGTGGCCAGGGAGGACGTGAAATCGAGTTTCTCTGGACAAGATCACGCCCGGAGAGATTCAAGTGCCGGGAAGAAGCCTCCGATCAGGGTCTTGACCGGTTTGCCCAAGGAGAACATCGAGGAGAGGTACTTAGTCGACCGCGAACTCGGCCGTGGAGAGTTTGGAGTCACGTATCTGTGTATCGACCGGGAGAGTAGGGAACTACTGGCCTGCAAGAGCATTTCGAAGCGGAAGCTGAGGACGGCAGTGGACATTGAGGACGTGCGGCGCGAGGTGGCGATAATGAAGCACTTGCCGAAAAATTCGAGCATTGTGAGCTTCAAGGAGGCGTGCGAGGATGACAATGCAGTGCATTTGGTGATGGAGTTGTGCGAGGGGGGTGAGCTGTTCGATCGGATTGTGGCGCGTGGCCATTATACAGAGCGGGCAGCTGCGGGAGTCACGAGGACCATCGTGGAGGTCGTGCAGCTATGCCACAAGCACGGGGTGATTCATAGAGACTTGAAGCCTGAGAACTTTTTGTTCGCGAACAAGAAGGAAAATTCGCCCTTGAAGGCCATCGATTTTGGGCTGTCTATATTCTTCAAGCCAGGTATGAATTTAGGAACTTGAAATGCTAAGATTGAATTAAGGAAAACAGCGATATATATATGGTAACTTGTTGGCATGGTATATGTGATACAGTATGCTTCTGTATTTGGTAAATATTGATTTCTATATGTTTTCGAGTTGTTTTCACCTGTGTTCACTCGTCGAAGAACGATGATATGGACCTCCTAATTATTGTTGTGATTCAAAAGTTTTCTTAGCTAGGATGCTAGATGGTAATTGGCAATTTTGACATGTACTTAACAGGTCCAAAATGACCCCTCCCAAGTATCCAGCCAAATAAGCATCCAGCTACTTGGGCTGACTTGAAGGGTTGATTCGGGAAAAAGGGTAGTGATTTAAAGAGTGAAACTAGAACAATTTTCGATAAAAATTGACCAACAGTCTAATTTAGGACTGATATAACGCTTAAATCTTATGTTAACTGCCCTTAGAAGTTCAAAGTTTCATAACATCTACTAACTGATCAAATAACCGTTTTGTAGTATCTAGTCCCCAGCAACATGCGATTCGAAAGAGAAATGTAATAAATTCGTGATTCCTCAGTTAGTAGATGTGGAAGTTTTTGCCAACTTTTATTTTCTCTCTATAAAGACCTCATGAGCTCCTCAAGGGAGAGATTATGTTCCACCTTGACCAAGGCTGTTTGTAAGCCTAAAACATAAGGAAGGTATTTTTTTTTTTTTTTTTTGGCACCAGGTGTCTAGGACCACTGTCCAGACTAATCCCGGGGGTGCACAGGCCCTCGGCAAGGAGTTTCCCGTAAGTACACCTCGGGTAATTCAGAATTTTAAGGGAAAAATCCCCTAGTCCGATGGCCCCTAGAGATTGTTTGCACCCAAGGGTATTTGAACCTTAGACTTAGGTGGGCTTACCCCCAAGCCCAAAGCCTTTACCACTTGAGCCAACCCCTAGGGGTTCTAACACACAAGGAAGTTAGACAGTTCATTACATGAAAAGTATGACCTCAAGAATGTGATAATGTTAATTGAGATCTGGAAGTTATATTTCTCTGTATACATGTATGTCTATTGGCCTTTTCCTGTTTTTATCAAATCATGTTGATTTTCAATTTCATTCTCTGCACTGCTGGAATTAATTAGCATATGATTTTATTGAATTGGTATTTTCACCTCATTATTACTTCTTGACTAAGTTTGTTGTGCGTGTATGGACACACATATATGCAGTGTTTGTGTATCTGGGGATGCAAGTGTCTTGATAATATAGTATGAATTTTTGTATACTGTTTTGTAGACTTGCATTTGATCTATCTGGGTTGTTAATATCTCTTGTCCTGTCTAAAGTCTTCCAAACTGATTAGATATATTTCCAATCAAATTGTCCGGCGCATATTCTTGTGGTGACTGTCATATATGATCAAAATTTTGAGACTTGGGCTGACCTGTATCCTTACCTAATTTTCGCTATCCCTTAAGTAATCAGGAGTTTTATTCATGAAAGTAGTAGGCATACACTGCTATCCTTTGTGATTTTTACTAGTTTTCAAATTACACACTCCCAACCCCCCATATACAATTGGGGCACATACTGTCTTCCAACTAACCAAATGAAACTTATTCTCCTCCCCCAAACCCCCCCCCCCCAATAAGAATGCCCTAAAGAGTTTCTCGATCCTATTCACCACCCCTGCAGGCATAGGAAACATAGATAAGAAATATGTGGAGAGGTTAGTAAGGGTACTCTTGATAAGAGTGAGACGACCCCCTTTCGATAAATACACCCGCTTCCAGCCAGCCAATATTTTCTCTATCTTTTCCACCACACCATCCCATATAGCTCTAGCCTTGAAAGTTGCACCCAACGGAAGACCCAAATATTTCATTGGTGAAGAGGACACCTTACAATCCAATAATCTTGCTAAACTAAGGATATTTGAGACCGCACCCACCGGAACCATCTCGGACTTACCAAGATTCACTTCAAGCCCTGACACTGCTTCAAAGCAAAGTAGCAATGCTTGTAAGGTTTGGATCTGGCTATTATTTGCTTCACAAAAGATTAAGGTGTCATCTGCAAAAAGAAGGTGTGAAATGGTGATAGGGCCATCAAACCCACTGCCCACCTGAAAACCAGATAAGAAACCTCCACCAACAGCGGCATGCACCATCCGACTTAAGGCCTCCATAACTATGACAAACAAAAGAAGAGAAAGAGGATCTCCCTGCCTTAAACCCCGGGAACTATAAAAAAAACCAGCCGGTGTACCATTAACTAGAACTGAGAACCTGGCGGTTGAAATACAGTGACGCATCCAGGAAATCCACCTAACTCCAAAGCCACACCTCTGAAGCAGGTATAAGAGAAATTTCCAGTTCACATGGTCATACGCTTTTTCCATGTCAAGCTTGCAAAGAATACCTTAACCTCCCTACCGCAATCTATGGTCCAAGCATTCATTTGCAATAAGCATTGAATCAAGAATTTGTCTCCCACGGATAAAAGCGTTTTGAGGCTTGGAGATAAAATGTTCCAGCACAGGGCTTAAACTGTTGGCTAGAACCTTTGAAATAATCTTATAAACACCACTAACCAGGCTTATAGGGCGGAAATCCTCAATAATCGAAGCCCCATGTTTCTTAGGAACCAAGATCATGTTGGGAAATGGATTATTTGAACGATTGGATAAATTAAGAAAAGCATAACAGCTTCTATTTATTTAATTTTTTCTCTAATCCCATTCTCTTTACCTACAAATGTTGTGGGGTTTATCATTGCTGCTTGTTTAATCTGGACAATAATATGTTTGAAAGTGTTGCTTCTTTAGCCACACATGATGTTGGAGAGTTTGTAATGTAAATCGTGTTTACATAGACACACTGATGGAGTAGTTCTAGTCAATATGAAAACCTTGTTTTTCAATCTATGTTGAGAAGTTCACGTGTAAAAGTTGACCATCTCTTTTGCTGGGGTATAAGTATTCGGTTGTAGAAATACTACCTTTTTTGACTGATCTCAATGTTATAGGTGCTTTCTCATGCCTGTTATGAGAAGCTTCTGAGATCCTTTGCAAAAGGAGGGGGAGGGGTTGAAGAAATGCAGCCATTTTTAAGGAAATTCTAATATTTGACTTAACTAGTTTGGAGTTGCATTACCAAATATTTTTTATCACATACCCCCTGATTGTAGTATTTGTCTATTTTTGAATATTTGCCCGTTGCTAATGATAAAATGATTTATATTACTAGGTGAGAGGTTCTCAGAAATTGTTGGAAGTCCATATTACATGGCTCCTGAGGTGCTCAAGCGGAACTATGGGCCAGAGATAGATATATGGAGTGCAGGAGTTATTCTCTATATTTTACTTTGTGGGGTTCCCCCATTCTGGGCCGGTAAATATATGCATATTAGTGATTTGTGTATGCGTGCGTGTGGATGTGTGCATGCATGCATGTGCACTACTTATGAATCAGACCGTTGGACTGTTGATATTGATATCACAGAGTGAGCTTCTAATGCAGAGTCTGAACAAGGTGTTGCACAGGCCATTCTTCGTGGGCTAATAGATTTCAAACGGGATCCATGGCCAAATATCTCAGAGACTGCTAAGGATCTAGTCAAGCAAATGTTGGAACCAGACCCTAAGCTTCGACTTACCGCAAAGCATGTGCTAGGTATTCTACATCTCTTTTGGGCTCTTTATATTATCACATGGTGATGGTGCATTGCATGTTATAAAATTTGGGCAGTTTGACCTTTTTTGTGGTTTTTCTGTGTTCTTAATTTTTTTTTTCTTTTTTCTTTTTGTCTCTGATCATTGCACATTTTGGTAAATAGATAATACAAGCTTTTTTGGTCGTTCTTATTATATTTTGGTGCATTAACTTGATCCATGTCCATCTGCCGGACAACTTAAAACCTACACATTATTTAACTTTTGACAAAGGAAGCAAATAACCCAGGCTAGACTTCAATGGAAGAATCACAAAGGCGCTTTTGTTAGAGTTTAATTTTAGAAGATTTTAAAATGAGAAAAAGATTCTCCATATTTATTATTGTAAAACTTAGTTTATGGAGGAGAAAATAGGGTTTCTACCCGCACCCCCCGGACCGCCCCCCGGGGGGGGGGGGGGTGGGGTTTCACCACTGACCCTAGTGGGAGGGTGCCCCCGTCCGACGCCAGGGGGCAGATTGGCCCCGACGACCGTCCGCCCCAACCATGGCGAAAAACAGCCGGAAAAAACCAAAAAACAACGAAGAATCCACAGAATCACATATCCATCCACAACAAATTGGGAAAAAAAAAAAATCCGAAAAATCCAAAACAACCAAAACAAGTTAACAACAACAGATCTGAGAAAAGTGGTTTTTTTCTTTCATGTTACAGATATGAGCAAAGATTCAAAGAACCACAGCCATGAATGGCCGTGGGTCTCTTTGCAAACCCATGTCCATTCCTGGCTTCAAGAAGGAGGAGAAGAAAAAGTAGAGGAGTAGAAGAAGAGGAGAGGAGACTCAGGAGAGGCCGCGCCGGAGAGAGAGAGAGAGAGAGAGGGGAAAGAAAGAGATAAGGGGGAGGGTTAGGAATTAAAACCGAACCCTGGAACGACGTCCTTTACTTCGTTTTATATACAAAAAAATAAAACCTAAGATAAAACTGTGTCATTTTATTAAAGAAATTTATTTTTTTAATATTTATGTGTATATATATATGTGGGCTGGGCACAGGGGGTAAATCTCGGGCTGGCTTTGGGCCCAGCCCAGGCCCCTCCCCCGGCTCCCAGCTGTGTGTGGGCATTCGCCCTCAAGCCCCCCGTTTGCAGACGGGCCCCCGCCCTGGCCAAGCATATGCCGGACGGGGTGGGGCAGGGTGGCAGTGCCTCGCCGCCAAGCCCTAGTTGAAAGGGTGAAAGAGGTAATATTGTTGATCGTAGTAATATATTTCTTGTTTGTTACATGATAAGTTGACAATATATACGTAGCTAGACAATGCATGTCTGTATGATACTTGTCGATAGTTATCATTATATGGTGACAGATCTTGAAATTTTAAAGCATATGATTGAAAAGAAATTAGAGTGGACTCTAACCAGTGGAGGCTAGACACCTAGATTACTTGCTTTAAACTTTATGCATGTGCTTTTAATGTGGTTTTTCATGCAGGCTTCGGACTGACTTTATTTATGCTTTATTTTAGTGCGTGTTTGTAGTTGTGAATTCTTTGCAAGAAAGAATTGCCATTAATCATTTCGAATATGATACACAGCTTAAATGTATTGTAACTCTATTTATGTTACATTGTTTTGGTTTTCGTTAGATTCGAACATGTCTAAGAAACACTGATTATGTTTCACCTATTGTGAATCTTTTCTGTTTACAGAGCATCCTTGGCTCCAAAATGCTAAAAAGGCTTCAAATGTTCCCCTTGGTGATGTAGTCAAGTCAAGGCTAAAGCAGTTTTCAATGATGAACAGATTTAAGAGAAAAGCCCTAAGGGTTTGTTGACTATTTCTCCATACTTTTTATTTTGGTAGTGTTTTCTTGTGATAACTAATTCATATTGTATGCTTAAGCAGGTAATTGCCGATTTCTTATCCACTGAAGAAGTTGGAGACATAAAAGAAATGTTTAAGAAGATGGACACTGATAATGATGGTGTTATTTCAATTGAAGAATTGAAAGCTGGACTTAGAAATTCTAGATCCCAGCTTGCAGAGTCTGAAGCCCAGATGCTTATTGAAGCTGTGAGTTTAGTTGCCTTTTATTTTACATTCATCAATATTTCTTCATAACATTGTAGTGCTACTTCTCAAAATCCATATTTATTACTCCCCTTTTCTAGCTCTAGTTTCCGTGCTTAGGAATGCTCAACGTATGCTTGTTATGATCACAAGGACCATAATAATTCTTTGACCTCAAATCACATATTAAAATGTTCTGAGATCCCCTTCTATGAATCTTGATACCTTCCCATCATGTTGATGTCTTGATGATGCTTTATGTCTTGCCTTTTTTTTTTTTTTTTTCCCTGACGGCAGTTTATTCAAAAAGACATTATAGCATCATAAGGTCGATGCTTTATTTCATTAATCAGATCACTCTGCCCGACTGTGAGGGTGGTCTGACTTATTGTACATGGCACAGACTTAAGGAGGAGCCAATGTTCATGTGGACATGACATTTGATGACAAACTGGAGATATGAGACATGCTGAAGGGTTGTCCAAACCTTTTTTTTTTTTGGCTTGGACTTTGTCAAAACTTGTGATATCAAAATTTTCGAACTTTGTATGCAAATATCAGACATTGACATGTTGGACATAAGTAGTCCGTTTCTAATGTAAGAAATCAACAAAAATGGGGGAGAGGAATGAGTTGGACACCTTGAGTCTTAGGCTGTGTTTGGGTAGTATTCAATATTTTATCATTACTTTTCACCTAGTTTTCACTACTTTTTACTACTATTCACTACTATTTAATATTTTATCATTATTTTTTCACCACTATTTACAGATCATTTGAGATCACCAAACGTAGCCTTAACAACTTGATTTCTGTCTTTTATTTTTTTGGTGTTGTCTTGTGTGCATTACCCATGCTTCTTGCCCTTGGCCATTAAATGTTATTCATCTTCTAAAGATGCAAGTACAATCTTAGTTGCCATAGTTAATTAGTTCCTTAGATTTGAATGGACAAGCATCATGGCAACAGGTAGATACCAATGGGAAAGGAACACTCGACTATGGAGAATTTCTTGCTGTTTCCCTCCATCTGCAAAGGATGGCTAACGACGAGCATCTTCACAACGCCTTTTCCTACTTTGACAAGGATGGTGATGGGTATATTGAGCCAGATGAGCTTCGGGATGCGTTAATGGAAGATGGAGCAGATGATTGTGCAGATTTAGCAAATGACATCTTCCAAGAAGTGGATACAGACAAGGTAAGATCAATGATTTTCCACTAACCCAACTTTGCTCTGGTAGATTGTACAATCTGACGACATTTTGTATGTAGGATGGGCGAATCAGCTACGATGAATTTGTGGCTATGATGAAAACTGGAACAGATTGGAGAAAGGCTTCTCGACATTACTCTAGAGGGAGATTTAACAGTTTAAGCATCAAGCTGATGAAGGATGGTTCTTTGAACTTGGGGAATGAGAGTAGTATATAATATGCAAACGTTTCAGTTTATCCACACACAAGAAAAAGTACCTATCTTGATGCCCCACCTTACATCTGGGACTTTGCTATCTTTTATGATTATTTCTTTTAGGTCCCTATAACCAAATGTGGCACCTTTTACTTGGTGCCTTGGAGGGCTGGGTCAATGAATCGAATTTGTCATTGGGAATGTTAATTGTGTAAACACAGTGCCTAGAAGCCATGGTTTTCGCATTTATGATTCTGCCCTAGTTCTATAAACATCCTTCGAAACATACGATGTATTCTGCCATCTAAAATTCTCTTAAAGTAAAACGATGACCAAATTTAGAGATAGTTTCTTTCACAATTATTACACATTAACCCATCTATGTGACTATATTTTATAGATAAAAAAAAAAAAAAAAAAAAAAAAAAACCTCATCATCTGATTATTATATGGCAATCTCATGTAATTAAGTAGGTTGTAATAATTCTGTCAATTTTCTAAAACGATTGTTACTTAGAGCATTGGTATTGATATAGTCATCTCATATATGGCAATCAATAATATATGAAGATGCACCTGCATTGGAGTAGGCCAGCATATTATAGTGAAGATGAATTTTAGCTACAGCACCATTACATGTATGAAAGACTCTGTAGCTTTAGGCAAATATATTTATTTATTTTTTTTTTTCTCTCCCGTCTACTCACATAAACGGATTTTGTACACTGTGGTAGACATAATTATTACCTATTTTGATTTCTAGGTTATTAGGTACGAGCATATATAAAGTTGATTTTGTATATATTTTGTTACTTTGTGTTTGAAAATAAAATTAATGTAGGTTGCTGGATTGGTTTCATGTATTTTGATGTTGTTGAAAATTATGAAAATTGTATAAATAAGTACTTAGAAAAAAAAAATAAGATACGTATTAAACAGTAGATAGAAAAAAATAATAATAAATTATTATTATATAGAATGAGATGGATGAGCCAATATTGCGGGGGGCTTAAGGCCTGTTTGGATTTAGAAAGTGTTTCATCTCATTTTATTATTATAACTTTTTCACGTAAAATATAATAAACAATTCAACTTTTTCAAATCTTAAAATAATAACAATATTAAAAAAATAATATTTTAATAATATATATTTTTTTAATTTTCATCTTTCATTTAAAATCATCTCATCTCATCTCAAAATCAAAACCAGCCAAGTCTCGAGTGGGTAGCCAAAAATAAAAAAAAAGTGACATATTAGCCCTGCAAACTTTGCCTAAATCAATCAAATAGTAATGTTCTTAGTTTTTGAAATGGGTAAGTAGTGCTGATATGGTGAAATCAAAACCATTATTTTTTAATTTTATAGACAACATTTACAAAATTCTTTATTTAATGGAGTACTGCGAGTTGTGTACGTCCTATACAATGCACTCATTCTACTATGTTGCTCATGTGGCGTCACTGTTTAAAATATAGTACGAAGGGAATGAGATCATATGAGTGTAATATATAACATAACTCTTCGCTAAACAGAAGCCTGTGCTACATCTCTCACCCTCTTCTTCAAGTCTTACGAAAAAGGTGGAGCTGAAAGAAAAATGTATGTAGGGCTGATGCAAAGCTTGGGTAGTGGTGTCTCAAAGGCCGAGCAATCTGTGTTGTTTGGCAACATGTGTACGTGATAGGTTTGGTTGGATGTTATATGCCTCGTTGGTTTGTCCTTACTCTTAGAACGTATGATTTTCTACAAATGGACCCATCATTTGCCACAATGCTTAGCTCCATCAATATTAAAAATGTTGATGGTTATGTCCTTTGATAATTTTTAAAATTGTCATGTCCATAAATATTATGGTTAAAAGATAATGCTTAGATTACACTAGCAGGAAGCTTGCTGCCGGTAGTATCCACTGTCCACTTTATTAAACATTAAGGAAAATTTAAACATGTTTATAATGAATTTAGCCCAATTAAACCCATTAATTTATTCTCCCTCAACCTCAATTTTCATGCTAGCATCACTATATTACAAAGAGTGGGGCTACTCTGCCGCCCCACTCTTACCGCTGGGTGTTCCATCCAGCGGCTTTTTTCTTTCACATTTTTTTAATATATTTAAATATTTTTAAAAAATAAAAAAATATATCAATACACTTAAAATCACTTTCTTAATCACTAAGTAAAAAAAAAAAAATTTTGACCAGCGGTCAAAAGTGGAGGGCAAAGTAGTTTTATTCTATTACAAAAGCTATAGTAACTAGCTAGTTGTTATTCATCCTATATATACGGGCATGCAGCACATGACCTCCCAACCCTTCCCAAGGGGAAAGCGTTTGCCCTCATCTTGTAGGTGGATGGGTGAGGGGTGAGACTTGCCCGATCATGAAATCGAATTTAGCAAAATCAAACCAATCAATGGTACAACGTTGTTAAAATGTGGAGGATTACACTTCCTTTGAGGACGGACTTTGCTATTGATTTTTCCTATTTGATGTTGGTGAAGACGGCCGAGACTTGGAGAATGAACACTCTTCCTCTAAGGGCATGTTTGGAAGATGAGATGAGATGAGAAATATTAGAACTCTGTTAATAGTAATGAGTTTGTTTGAGTAAAGATATTTGAGGTGGTTTTGTAAAAGTGTTTTGAGTCTCATTATAAGATATGTTTGGATGTATAAAGTAAAATATTGAGATGTTTTAACTTTTTATGGAGATTTGAAGAAATGGTAGGTCCCCTCAATAATCGGAAAGTGTTTTAAAAGTGTATGACTTGTTAGTATATGAGATAAGATAGAGAGATCTTCATATAAGGTGTCGTTTGGATTCGAAGATGAGTTGAGATGGGTTATGAATAATAGTGAGATGGGTTGCGAATAGTAGTGAGATTTGTGAGTTAAAGTTGATGAATAGTAATAAATAGTAGTGAGATGAGTTGAGATGACTTGAAATGACTTGCGAATACAAACCACCCCTAAGTGAAATTTTTATGGAACACATGAAATATGCACTTCTCATTTTAGGAAGAAGGGGAAAACCTCCAAAAACATTAACACTACGAGAGTAAGAAAGAAAATTCATGGGTCTACTCAATAGCCCCCCTAGAACTTTCTATTTTTAATATCTTACATTAACTAACACTTAAAATGACTCCAGACAACATTACACTTGTTCAACATTAACCTATCTACATAAATATGCAAGAAAACTGCTAAAATGAGTATAATAATAATGGTATTAGATAATTTTAACACTCCTCTTTAATGCCTTGTGTGACTCTCAACATTTCTCTCAAATAATGAAAATTTTCTCTTGGAAGAGCGTTAGTAAAATATATGTTACTTGATCTTCGGATTTGCAATACTTGAGTTGAATCTCTTCATCTTCCACAACCTCTCTAATAAAGTGATGCTTGATTCCAATATTCTTTTTTCGACTATGATAGACGAGATTACTTGTTAGATGGAAAATTCGTTATAATACAAAAGTGGAGTTGTTTCTCCTTACTCCTCTGATCCCCAACATGTTCTAAGATTATCCTGAGTCACTTGTAAAGTTGACAATGATGCCGAAATATACTTGGCCTCGGTGGAAGATTGTGCCACACTTTGTTGCTTCTTGGATTCCTATGAGAATACACCGCAACTAAATGAAAATGCATATCCGGAAGTGTTTCCCATATCATCAACAAGCCTGGCCCAATTGCTACCACAAAACCTAATCAACTTTGCATAAACATTCTTTTCATAGAAAATACGAAAACCAAGTGTAGCTTGAACATATCTCAACACCCTCTTGGCTCCACAAGATGCATTTGGCTTGGTTTGTGCATGAATTGAGACAATAGGCTTGTAGCATACATAATATCCAGTCTTGTAGCCGTCAAGTACAATAAGCTTCCAATCAAGCTTCTATAAGTAGATGTATCTACTTCTTTGCTTCCATTTTTTTTTATCAATTTTTAATTCACAACCAAAGGAGTAGCAACCAATTTGCAATTCAAAATTTTAGAATTTTCAAAAAGAGTTTTTGCATACTCGATCATTTTGGCATATAAAAACACAGTTGTCTTTTTTTTTTTTTTTAATAAATTTCAATGCCCAAGAAGTACTGCAATAAACCCAAATCATTTCATGTTTTTTCATCATCTCCAATTTAAAAGCATTAATAATTTTTTTCATCACTATTGGTAAACTCAAATGCATCAATATAAAGAGAGACAATAAGAATACTGGTTGTACCTTATGTCTTGACATATAAGATTGGCTCACTTTTGTTTTCTTTCAAAAACTTTTTCATTAAAGTAAATATCAATCACACCATACCATGCTTAGAATGCTTGTTTTAGGTCATACAAAAACTTCTTCAACTTGAACACATTCTTTTATTCTCCTTTTGCTACAAAACCTTTTGGTTGTCGTAACACACCTGATAGTTTGTGTTTGGATAACTAGAAAATATGAGAGAAAATGTAAAGAAAATGGTCAGATTCAAGGTTGACCTAGCTTCCAAGAGAAAAAAAAATAGAGATCAGAAATAAGAAAATATTGCATTAAGGTTCTGGATGCCTCTTCAGAGCCAAGTTGCTTAGTACATATAACCCACGTATTGGGCTTGGGCTAACAGTAACACCAAGATAATTAGACTAGAATCTGCAACTAGTTTATGCTACGGGCCTAAGCCCACTACCTATTACAATCCAAAGATCTAGTAACATAGTCTAAGGCCTAACACACAAAGGTAAAAGTAGTAAAAGGATAGAAGCATAGTCCATGGCTTGGATTGGGCCCACGTTACTCGGCTTGTTACATTGTCATCCCCTTCAAGAACCTTGTCCTCAAGGTTAGAAGCACTGATGCAACTCTACTACTCAGTCCTTGTAACAGACTTTCCCATATTTTATTCCGTAGTCCCAAATGAAATCCTCCCTTTTGCTCTATTGCATCAAGAATCAACTTGACCGTCTCATCAGCAGCCTTGTAAGGCACAAGGGTGGCATCAAAACCACAAATAGTCTCCAGTTTATCTCTACACGAGGCTACCAACAAGCAGCAGTCATTATCATAACAACCCATTGTGAGATACATGCGAGCACCACCAGGGTAAAAAATGAGAATGCTATTTTTCCTAATTTTGTCACTCTTCTCTTCTTTAGTCCATTTCAATCCTTGTGTAATTAGCTTTCGAACAGCTAGTGACCCATGGATCCAATCAACAAATGAGACTCTATCAGGAGAGACCAAATTCATTGCCTCTCCTTTCAGACCAACCTGATAAGACCATTTTTGTAATGAGGTTTCATCAAGACCATAAAGAAAAACTGGACCAAGGATTCCTGTTTTCCACATCTCATAATGCAACCCAAAGTTTGGTAACCCCACAGCTATGTTGAGTAGTGCAATTCTATTTCTTCTTGCATGCAGGTTGACTGGTCCTGCAATTGTGAATTGCCTCTGTCCCTTGGTCCCAACGACTGATCCTGAACATTGCCCATTGAAGAAGATATGAGCAGCATGGTCAGACAACCCAGCAATTGGGAGGTTTGTTTCCAACCTCACAAGTTCCAAGAGGTTACAACCCTCCATGTCTGGTGTGTAAACATGGCTATGCTCTCTTCCTCTATCAAGGGGCTTAAAAATTCCTTGAGTTGGGAAAAGATCAAGCAATTGAGGAACAAAGTTCTTATCTCCTAAATTTCTCACATCAAACCCACTTTCCCCTCCACACTCTAAATTCTTTTCCAATCCCTTCTCCACTACTCTAAATTTATGGGGCTCTTTCAATAGCTCGATGGTGTCCTGTCCATTACAATTCATTCCCAGATGATTTCTTTCTCTTCCTCTGTAAAAAAGCTTTTTAAGTGGCAAAAACTCAAGCAGTTGAGGGGCAAGGTTTGTATCTACTGAAACTAGCAACCCCAGACTCGTCCTCCATTTTCCTTTCAGTTGTTCTTTCAAACCAACACACCCAAAACTCTATTTTGCAATCGGGATTATCACAATCAACCATCTCACCGTAGCTAACTTGGTTACATAAACAGTCAGTAGGTTCATTTGGATCCACGGTTAGATCTAAATCCATACCAGAAAAGTTTGCAACAGTTGCTGCTTCTATCATTGCCACCACCACTACTATCGCCTGGCGTGTTGTTGAACTCGGTCTTGGTCTATTCTCCGGTTGTTCGGACTGGTTCGTAGTAAGAGTTTCAGCTTTCTGTTTTCCAACGACATACGAAAGAGAGAAGCCTGATAGGGAGTCGTCAACAAAGTGGGAAACCCATTCAAGCTCTGAAAAATCATCGTTAGGAACGGCAAGTTCGCTAGGAAGATGAGACTTAGAGTCAGTGGTTCCAGAGAAATGGGTGGAATTGGAACCATCATCGCCGGCTTGTTCTTGGGAGGACGAGCCGGAAAGGGAATCTTTTACGAGTTGTTCCTCCGACAACTCTTGCTGCGTCGATTTATTCGGCAACTCTCCACGCAAACTTGATTTCAATGCTCTCTCGTCCACGCACCGCTCCATTTCAATTTACACGGGATTTGTACCTGCTTTCTCGGCAAGTCCCTTTGAGTATGATGTCTCCTTGCTGGCTTCAAAACCTTCAGCTACGCAAACTCTCAGATTTTGTGGGAGAACTCGAAAGGATAAAACCCAACTAGCACCTACATCCCTGTCGACATGATCGAGCGCAGAGAGGATGGGAAAAAATCTTAGCCTTAGCCCCAGGAAATGGGAAAAAAAAGTTAATAGATAAAATGAAAATGGCGTGGGTTTACGGGTTGATGGTGAGCAGTCGAGAATCTGAAACTCGACGCCACCGGGATCAAATTTCCATCTGATGGCTAGGTCTTCTCTTCCTATTGTTAATGAGTCTTTGTTGCCAGGGACAATCAAAAGAAATGAAGAAAATGGACAACAATTTCTAAGAGGAAGGGAAGGACACGAGATTCGGAGGGAGAAATCAGAGAATGAAGGAAATGATTTTTGGTTTCTAACAGGATTTATGGAAACATGAGAAAGAGTAAGCCGTGCGAGGATGACTACCTCCTTTTCTTCCATCTTTGCTATATATTTTTCCTCTTCTTGCAGAAAATAGAGTTGGTTTTCCATATTTGAGAACTTTTCATTAATTTTGTTATGAAAATCTTCAAGGTTGTTCTTGACATCTTTGAATGTTCAAGGTTGTTCGATTTGCTTTATGATGTTGAGCAAGGATGAAATAATTTTTTCTATTTCCATGGATTGATGAAGTCGATGCCAAGGAAAGGTTGGCTTTGAATACCACTTGTAACATACCTGATTGGTAGTGTTTGGATAACTAGAAAATATGAGAGAAAATGTAAAGGAAATGGTCAGATTTGAGGTTGACCTAGCCTCCGAGAGAAAAAAAGATAGAGATCAGAAATGAGAAAATATTGTATTAAGGTTCTGGATGCCTCTCTAGAGCCAAGTTGCTCAGTACATATAACTCACGTATTGGGCTTGGGCTAATAGTAACAACAAGATAATAAGATTAGAATCTGCAACTAGTTTATGCTACGGGCCTAAGTCCACGACCTATTACAATCCAAAGATCTAGTAACATAGTCTAAGGCCTAACACACAAAGGTAAAAGTAGTAAAAAGGATAGAAGGATAGTCCATGGCTTGGATTGGGCCCACGTTACTCGGCTTGTTACAGTTGCTCTTCACAAACTTTCTCTTTTAAAACTCAATTTAAGAAAACTAGTTTTACATGATCAAGTTGATGCAAAAATCAACATTTTTGTGCCGCAAAAGCAACAAGAGTTCTAATCGTATAAAGACGGGCCACTAATGCAAACTTTTCTTGGAAATCAAGTTTTAGTTGTTGCCTATACCCCATTGCTATAAGTCTTGTTTTGTTCTTTTGAATGGAATCATCAGGCCTGAACTCAAGATAATCAATCCCCTCTCCCCAATAAGAAAATAAACAGAACTAACAGAAGTTGGAGAACAGAGAAGAAACACACCTGAACTCTACTCTTTTCATTCCAAGAGCTAAGGCCATGCCTTACAAGAATCACCTTCTTCGATGACGATATTGATAGACTAGTAAGTTATGTTGTTGCTCTTTCAAAATCATACGCACCACCAGCCATAGAACCATCATTTTGAAAATTTTCTGCCATAAAGTGTTATCAAAATCAAGACTGAATTCCATACAATATACCACTCAATTTTCAGTATGACCACCAAATTACCACAGTTGTCAGTTCATCCCCAATGCGAAGAATTATTCATAATCTACCCATTGTTAATATTTGACCATAAAAATGAAAAATACGTGACATCGCACGATCTTAACTTTGGATCTTAAAAGTGCTTTCATCTCCTTAGCTCTATTTTCATCCACGACTAGCCCAAAATCATTTTCAGAGCAAACTCAAAACCCTGTGAAGTGCAATTGAGTAGTTGAAAACATTTGAAATGGTAAATTTACATAGATACAAATCTTCCTAGGCCCTCAACACCATGCCATACACGTCTATATACAATAAAATAATGCACTTGAGACACAAAGGTAGAATTTTTACCATGCTTAAGGGCTGGACAACGAAGGAGGCATGCGGGAGGTGCTTTTGCATCCATGGGCTGCTCGTGGTCATGCTGCGTCTTGGCTGGAGGCGGAGATGGTGGCTCACGGCGGTGAGGAAGGCCACTATAATCAGAAAACCGTGGGGGGTGTGAGGTGGAGACCCGCGAGAGAGACCATGTGAGGTAGAGAGATGTGGGAGTTGGGGTGGAGCAATGGTTGATGACTGGCAAAACCGTAGGGTGGCTGAGGGTGGCGATGGCCATGGCTGGAGATGTGGAGGTGCACGGATCTGCTGGGATTTGAGAGAGAGAGAGAGAGAGAGAGAGAGAGTATCGCGATTCGTGCGGGTGTTTTGGAGGGGGAAAGAAAGGAGCGGATGATTTAATTTTATTAGTATTTGCAGTGTGTTGTTATCGTCGAATAAACTAGTAATGTCGCCGCAAATACTAATAACCTAGAATTAAAAAGGTTGGTCTATTTGTAGCGAAAAAAAGTCACCGAAAAAAGATAATAATCTCATTGCAAAAACTAATAACCCACGAGGAACAAATAATTATGGTAAGACTATTTGTGGCAAGAAAATGTCTCTGCAATAAACTAACAACTTGTGGCAAAAACTAATAACAATGAAAAAAACATATTTTTGGTAAGTTTATTTGCGGCAACTTTTAATTGTCACAAAATGTGTTTATTTTGTGGCAACAAATCGTTTTCCCACAAAGTTTTACTTGCCAACATGATCTCGTGGCAAAAGGCTTGTATTTTTTTTCTCACGAACAATTTTCGTGTCATCAACGTATTATTTGCCACGATCGTATATCTTAGAAACAGAATTTGTGAAAAAAATCCATATTTGTTGTAGTGAGGGTTGAATTTTGTTTTAAAAACCCACTTCACACTAGTTATTTCTTTGTTTTTTGGCCTCTCTACCAAGTCCCAAGTTTTATTCTTATTAATCACATATATCTAGCTCATCTTCAGAACACTCCAGCTCAACAATACAAAAATTACAACTTGTATAAACATAAGGAAGTCTTCTCATTTTTCATTGGCCATGGAGTGGTACTCATATCACTCCCAAATTGAGATTCTAGGGGCGAAGCAACCACATATGTCGTGACTTGTGGGGGTGGCCCCATGCAACTCCATATATGAAAACCAATAATTAGGGTGGTTCGGAGGCCACTTTCAGAGGTTCTCTCGCGGCGTGGCTAACCATCGGCCACACTGCTGATACCAAGGTTTAAAAAAAATATGTACTTTTAATCTTATTTTTGACATTTTAGTAAACATTTAAGATTTATTTATGCTAGGAATTATAGGCATTATTGCCTCTATTTTTTTTTATAAGACTAATATTTTTTTCAATTTCAAAATTCTGCATCCAATTAACAGTACTCCAACCAAATTAAATTGTGAAAAAGCTATTCAATATGAATAGTTATCCCATTCTAAGATTCTATAATTAATTGGTGAAAGAATCTAAAACTCTTGATCTTATTCCTGAAGAAATAACTCAATTAAAATATCAAAGATTTTTTATTCATTTTGGATCTTTATTCTCCCTTTCTCAAAAAAAAAAAAAAAAATCTTTATTCTCCCATATATATGTGACTAGCTACTGATATACTATATGAGAAATATTACTTTGCCGTCCGAAGTCTACTGCTCAAGTGTACCGCTTGCTATTTTTAATTTTTTGTACTTAATGATTAAGAAAATTATTTTAAATATATTAATATATTTTTTATTTTTTAAAATATTTAAATATATTAAAAAATTGTGTAAAGAAAAATTAAAAATAAACTAACGGTACACTTGAGCAGTGCTCCTCAGCAGCAGAATAGCACAGCTCATATATATATATATATATATATATATATCACTTACGAGTATGACGTGGTGTCTATATCGGGACCAATGGCATGAACCACGAGTATGAGTACTTGTGACGCGCGTTTCCCATGTGAACCGTGATTCTTGAGTTTATACAGCACTCACGTACGTGGGCCATGCAAGCCTTTTTAGAAGAATACCAAATTCTACGTGCATCTTATCTCATGGAGAGGAAGAAATATCTCATCATATATCGCGTGTGTGTATATATAGGCGAACTTATGTAACAGATTTATATCACAATTTACGTGCCACGTACGTTGTATAATAAAAAAAATACCTATCAATTATCTTCTCAAAAGAAAAATGTTAGTTACAAAGAAGATCTTACAAAAGTAAATAATTTTATAATCTAACGTATTATACATCAGGTCACATCAATCTGTAAATTTATTTTTATAAAATCTTTTTATGACTAATGTGTTTCTCTCACAATAGATAAAATACTTCGACCTTAATTTATATAATTACTTTAATTTACAAATATTTCATTACGAGTAACTTCACGGGAAAAGAGGAAAACAACAAAGAATAAGCTAAATTTCTCTCCCATGTTAATTTCCTTTTGCTATTTATGCATATATACTATTTACTGAACGTTATAGCTAGCTAGACATGCATCTAGTAATGCTAGATATATATTTACAATCATATATAGTTTTATAAACTCAATAGATCTTAACCAATTTGGTACGCATCTTTATGGCTTCTGGAAGTGCAATATGCACATACAAGCATGATCAACATGAGCTTTTTCAAGCATATGACTTTGCGGACACCTCATGACCATATTACATAAAGTGATCATTGATACTAATCCATCATGTTGTACTTGATAATTGGTGTAAGCTTACTAATTATATATATGCATGATTATTTATATATATATATCTAAAGTACTGAGCTGGTAGCAATTAAACCATCATGCACAAAGTTCATGTGGGTGATTTGAATGTATGAGAAATAATATATATATATATATATGTGTGCGCGCGCGCGCGTGTACATCAATATATATTCCAAACTTAAGCAATAAGATACATGTTTTGTCATAGAGAAAGACTTTAACTATAAAGCTCTTTCACAAAAGTCTCACAAATTAACGTGATTTCATGTGATACATCAGATTTTAAAATTATTTTTATTGTGAAATAAATTTAACGTATCACATTAAATCACGTTATTTATAAATTTATTTTTATAAAATTTATTTGTTGTTGCCTGTAGCACTTATATATCTTTACTAAATTATATCTTAAGTTGGTTTAAATCCCATTTTATTGGTACTAAAAAAAATTAAAAAACAATTTTGCTTATGATCAGTGGATCATATACATAAATATACATACACATATATACATACATATATATATATATATAGGATTTGTGCATTATAAATAGCAATTCTTGTGACGCATGTACTGGATTAATAAAATGAGTAATGATACATGTATAATCCCTTATAAATTTTTTATATAATAATCATATTTTAAAACTAGGGTATTTATATAATATCCTGATTTAAAGTGAATTACTTTAATAAATTATTTTATTAAAATATTTCTAATTTAAAACATAGTTATATAAAGAAAAAAAAATATTGTAGGCCAGTTTATATTTTCTTAATAAAATGTTCCTTTTCTTAGCGTGGTCGTGAGCCTTAAATTAAAAATCAGTCAGGTCTATCATTTGATTGATGTTAAATTAAAAAAATATAAAAATGGGATTTTACTTTTAATTTGTTGATTTGCATATGAATCATCAAAGAAAGAAAAGGCATTAGCATGAGCATGAGCTATATATATAGGTTACATAAATTCTAATTATCCAAAGTAATTTAAATATGAGAGAAATAGATATATAAAATAGTTCTACAGTATTTTTTGTTCATTTTATATTATTTAAGATATTTATACAAATGATAATAAATACTATATGATATAATAGTACTTCACGTTTCTTGCATTTAGGTGACAACACAAATATTTTAAAATATTCTTATATATTTTTGAATATTTCCTTCCAAACATCACTCAAATATAAAACACTTTTTAATTTTAAATTTTAAATTTTTTCATATATTCATTACTTAATCATTATAAAATTTTTAAATTTTTAAATAAAATATAAAAAATATTATTACTTTTTAAATTTAAAAATAAAAATAACATTAAAAAATTATATTTAATAATTTTTTTAACTTTAAATATTTTTATTTAATTTTTTTAAATCTAATAAAATATTTTAATTTAAATTATTTCATTATTATTTATAAATATTACGAAATCCTTTTTGTGAAAATAAAATCTTTTAAAAATAGCAAAGTAGGTATGTCAAATCAATTTCTATGGTATCCGTACAACCTGACTTTTCTCTCCTGCATGACGGTGCTTGTCATTGTCTTATAATGAAAGCATGGAAAATCAGTAGAGTCTAGTAGAACAGCGAAAGAAAATGAAAGTCTAGCTAGTTAGGTGGAAAGACTGATCAGATGGGGTCTGTATGTCATAGGATATTGTCACGTGTCATTTGGCTTTTACGAGTTAGGCCGAAATGTTTTCCACGTGATGAAAAGAAAAATTCTGAAAGCCCTAGCAGCTAGCTGCTCTGGTGGATGTTGAGTATTGTCGGCCAAAAACTGAATTCAAATATTGAAAGGACAATTTGTCTCTCAAATTGGGTTGTTGTTTCTTCTATGCACTCCATAAATTTGTTGGGTGAAAAGAATAATATATTATCTCAAAAATACTTTTTTCAATATATAATATATATATATATATATATATAGAAAGAAACGCTTTTATCAGGTGTCTTTCAATAAAGTCTAATTATCGAATATCAATGAAAACTTACCACGTAAGAAATACATGCAAAATTAACGTGAGATGCGCATAAGAGGATCCTGAATTGAGACCCCGCCCGACTCCACTCCCTTCTCTCTGCTCTCGTTCTCTCTCGAGAAACTGAAGTCCCTAACCTCTCTCTCTTTCCCTCTCGTGGCTTGAAGACTTGCAACTTATCCGTTGTGGACTTCAAATCATGTAACTTTATCCTCACAACAATACTGGTACTCATGCGGTATTGTAGGTAGGCTTTTCCATAGTGCGCACTTTCTTCTTGGCAGTGAAAATACGCCTACGTGCGTTGCTTAGAAGCGCCATCTTGAGGTCACAATCCCACGTTTTCAAAACGTCTTTTAGATGTCTTTCAAAGACAACATGCATGATTTTTTTTTTTTTTTTTTTTGTTTCTTCAAGTTTTCAGCCATATTACTATTTGTTACTTTCAAAGAAAGAAGAAGACGATGAGGAAGAGAAAGAGGAGAATATATTAGTCTGGTACTGAACTAACAAATTGAACAAAAAAAAAAAAAAAAAAAAAAAAGAAAAAGAAAAACAGAGATTGAGAGAGGTTGAAAACTAAGTATACGATGAAAGAGTTCTCAAACATGCAGAAGATGAAAGAATAGAGGAAAAAGAAGACGCCTTTGTGTTGAGTTTGACTTGGGCTTCCATCTTCTTCAAATATATTATCAAGGATAGCTTGGAGACGCAACGTTCATTGTTTTTTGGTGCTGTGTTTAAAATCTTTGTTATGTTGCACGGGCAGTTTAATCCATGATAGAAGAACTTGCAAAAAGATATTCTAATTTTCTAAATCAATTTTGACTTGGTTTTATATTTATAAAATTCCCATGAAAACCTTTTTATTTATTTACTGGAGATGTACCACCCTTATTTGTATAAAACTCTAGAAATTTGCATCCTGTTCTTGCATGTTTGACTAGCAATTTTCCTGACGATTAGGACGCAGAGCATTGGTGGCCTAAAGTTCGGAGGAGAGACATAGAGAAAGGTTAGGGGGTTTTTGGGTTTTTTTTTGGGGGGGGGGGGGGGGGGGGGGGGGGGGGGGGGCCCTCGACAGAACACAAATCCCCTGCAGCGCGGCGAACAAGGATAGAGATGTAGCCCTTACGTGGCACTACTCTATTGGTCTCCGATAAATCTAGCTTATAGGAAGCACTGACGAAAAATTATTCTCATATATATATATATATATATATACATTTTCGAAAATGTGATTATTCTTCAATTTGTAAATGATTAGGGATAGTTTGGGAAAGAAGTATTTTTAGATATATATTTCATTTCCAAATATCTAAACATAAAATATTTTTCTATTTCAAGTCTTTAACTTTTTCACATAATGATCATTAATTACAACTTTCTCAACGTCTCAAATAAAACATAAAATATAATACAATTTTTTTTAAATTTTAAAATAAAAATAATATTATAAAAAATTATATTCAAACATTTTTTTAACTTTATAATATTTTTATTCAATTTTTTTATATTCTAATTTCTCAAAATTCAATAAAATATTTTAACTCAAACTATTTTTTTACTATTGACAAACTATTTCACTATCTTTTACAAATATTTTGAAATATTTCAAGTGTCAAACGAGCCCTAAAATTTTCAAGAAAACTTTAAAAATACATAAATAATAAGTATCATGTTTGTTCTATTTCTAGTCTTCTAGATAAATACTTTCCAAACATCTGTTTTTTCCAAACATCTGTTTTCTCCACGTCCATACGATTATTTGGTAAAAAAGTTTCGTAAAGGCCGTATTCATGAAGGTAGTGCGCATGCAAGTGGAGATAATTTCCAACGAAATGCTCATGAAAAACACGAGCGATCCACTTGTCATCTATATCTAATTTACTTTTAGCGATTATTTGGATTCAGAAACCATATCATCTTATTTCATCTTATCATTATAACTTTCTTAAATTTTTACACAAAATATAATAAACAATTCAACTTTTTCAAATCTCAATTCAACTTTTTTAAATTCCAAAATAATAATAATATTTTATTAATATTTTATTCAACTTTTATCTAAAACTGTTTCATCTCATCTCACGATCTAAATCACACCTAATCAATCATTATTAAAAACGAAAACAAAAAAAGGATATATATTCTCCCGTATATATATACTGTCTACTTGGGAAGATATTGAATGGTTGATCATAATTAATTCAAAGAGGACATGAGAAGATCATGTACATACATCACATACAGCTAGGAATTACGATCACAAAAAGAGAAATACTTTAGTTACAAAATGATTATATAAAATTAATCTCACAAATATATGTAATTTGATGTGATTTGTCAGATTATAAAGTTATTTTTTATTATAAAATAAATCTGACAAATCACATAAAGTCATGTCAATTTATAAAATTTCTTATATATAATTCATTTATGACTATAGCACTCATTTCACAAAAAACATTAGGTAGCCATATGTATCCTTCTTAGAGGCCGGGCGCCTAATTTAATATTATATTTCAATCTTCGTCTTTTTTATGTTCTTATATTTTTTTTAATAAAATACGTAACACCACATCAATTGAATAAAGTGAACAGTATAATGAGACCGCATAATAAAATATATTTTAGTAGCTTTTCTTTTTTTAACATAAACGCTAATATTAATCACATAAAACGTCTTTTTCTTTTTGTGGCATTTAGCCTCTATAATGGTTGCGACTATAGTCCCTTTTTTGAAGTGTATTGATTTCCATCCTCTACAATGGATGGAGGAGACAGATTGAAAGGAATCTCATTAATTAACGACCAACTATATATTTAATATATAATATGGACATCTAGATATTTTTCACTAAAATACAACTGGCCTGCAAAAGTCTTCATGGGCATCACGTGGCATGTGCAATCACGGACATCGATCGATGGAGACTAAAGCGGAACGAACATTTAAAACGATTTTTCTGTGACATTTCTGTTCTTGCAGTACTTCTCCTTCTAAATTAGTAAAAAAAACCCAACCAAATTAAGTAATGTGCCCTGTAGCCACGATCGATAACATTGGAGATCATCATTCTCCAAACAAACAATAAAATGAATTTTCTGTGAGATTTCTGCTCCGGTACTTGTCCTTCTCATGAATTAGTAAAAGAACAATATGCAACTCTTGATCTGCATGCTAGGCGTGCCCCTATTACATTAATATTTTTAAATATTTTTTTAGAAAACATTTCAACTCACTTATACTCACTTCCTAATTAATTAAGTATTAAAAAATAAATAAAATACGCGAGCTATCAAAATGAAGAAGCAAAAAACCATAGGACAAAATAGCATTTTTTTTATTAAAACCATAACAACGTATAATATTATATCAAACATTTTATAAACAATTACTTTTGCATACTCTTTGCTCACTCTACTGATGTGATTGATTACGTCATTTTTTTAATATAAAATAACTGTTTTGATCAATCACATCAGTGGAATGAATAAAAAATATATAAAAGTGACTGTATGTAGTAGAATTTATATTATATTATAGTAGGACCTAATCGGGTGGACGCCATGGATTTTTGCATGCATGGATTAGCTAGCTAGCTAGTCATGATCAATGAGTTAATAATATTTTGTGCAAAATTGGAAATTAGTTAAGACTTTGATATCATTTTACCTGCCCATGATTTGGTTCTTAGCTAGATTTGTAAAAATTAATTAATAAAAAAATGAGAGAGAAATTATGGTAAAAGTTGTATATTATAGATTAACCAAGCAGATCATAGATTAGTAATTTGCGGATATATATTTTTCATGGGTGATGCTACATGATTTCCCCCAATAAGTTCCCTCCCAAGTTGCCCCTAGTTGCTTATGCCCAATAACCTGTCTAGTGCTGCATGGGGCCCCTCTCAAATAATATTGTTGAGCGATGCTACTCTGTCACTAACACTGCTTAAATTGACTGTTAGGTCAAATTAATCTTTTTATTATTTTTTATTTTTTATTTATATTTTTTTATCATTTTAAAATATTTATAAAAGATAGAAAAGAGTTACTTTTTTAACTATTAAATAAAAAAATTATAAAAATAATTAAAATAAAAAAAAATATCAAAATGAGGTATCAAATTTAAATGTGAAATACCATTTTCCTAATATTGTACGAGTACAGTCAGCTTTGATCTCTTTCTAATGGATCAGTACTATTAGTACTGCTACTCCTACTCTACTCCCAACTTTTATTCCATTTGCTGAGATCTCACATTAATCCTCTTATCTCTACACCTGCATGCATGGCATAAAGCTGCTGGCCTCCCTGACTAGCTAGCTAGCTCGCAGCTCGTAACCAAAAAGTAAATCCACTAAGCACTACTACTGTTTGTCTGGTCTATTTCAGCTGTAAGGATTTGATTATACTGCCTCATTCAATGAGAATATGACACGTATATTGAAAAATCTTATTATTTATCCCCTCATTCTAAAAGACACGTGGATTCGACTGACGTCCGGTATTAAAAACACGTGTCTTGGAAATTAAGACTTCAGTCAACTGTTAGCTTTTTTTTGCTACCAATTCCTGCCTCATAAACGCCAGTACTACCATCTTTATGGCATCAAGGAGTGAACCAGCCCACTCGGCTCAGCCTTATTTAATGGTGAGCCCTCCTCAGCCTCACAACAATACATGAAATAAGCCAAGGAAGAGAAAGAAGTGTATATCGAAAGAGTAAAATTTTCCAATCTTTATATACATTATATCAAATTCCATACATAAACCCAATACTAAATTCGCTGTAGAACAGCAAAAGAGATGATGAATTGCTCGCTAAGTTGGCCGGAGCCAGTTGTCCGAGTGCAATCCTTATCGGAGAGTGGGATATGCGCAATCCCAGAGCGCTACATCAAGCCTCTCTCTGATAGGCCGGCTTCACGGAACACCGTCACTACCACCACCAAGATGCCAGAGACTCACGTCAATATCCCAGTCATTGACCTCCAGAACCTGTTCAGCAACGATCAGAGACTCTGCGACGAGGCTCTGAGACTGGTATCGGATGCGTGCCGGGAGTGGGGGTTCTTTCAGATTGTGAACCACGGGGTGAGCCATGAGTTGATGAAGAGCGCCAGAGAGACATGGCGTCAGTTCTTTGCCCTCCCGCTTGATTTGAAGCAAGAGTATTCCAACTCCCCGTGTACGTACGAAGGGTATGGCAGTCGTTTGGGAGTGGAGAAGGGGGCAATTTTAGATTGGAGCGACTATTTCTTCCTCCATTACATGCCTCTATCTCTCAGGAACGAGGTTAAATGGCCTGCAGTCCCACCATCATGCAGGTACGTTTTAAACACTACTATTCTCTGCTTTTTTTCTTTTTTTTTTTAAGTTAAGTTACAGTACTCATATCTTTTATGTCATTGGGGTAAATATGCCATGTATAAAACAGAGGGATTAATGTCTTTTATATGGAATTACATGCATTAAAGGTATGTTATTCTCTGTAATAGTAGCACTGTGCTTGACATTGACTACAGGACCTCACTTCTCTGATCAGATGGATCATTCTTCGAAGCTGTTCAGTTAATGACTATGCAATTAATAACAAGCTCGCTTTTGGACCTTGATGCCGCTGGCGTTTGTTTCAGCATATATATAAGCCCATTTGTAAACAGGAAAAAAGAAGAGAAAATAAAAAGATTTTCACTGATTCATGACTATAAAATTAGTTATGCTGCATATTTTTTATGTATTTTACTAATGTGATCACTCACTAAAATAAATATTTTATATTAAAAAAAGTAACGCAGTCAGTCACATTAGTATAGTGTATAAAAAATATGCAAAAGTGATTGTACATAAAATTTTTATCGAATATCCAAATATATATGCGAAAAATTATCCGTGATCACGAGCAGCCTAAATTGGCGCTAGACCTTGCAATTATCTTGTTATTTTACGTGTATTAATAAGGATGTTGAAATATATTTGCCTGACTTGATCATTACGCATATAATTTAGAACATCTTACAAACATGATGTGAAGTATAAGAGTCATACCCTAACTTCGAACTTATGATTATAATCATGCATTTGTTCTAATACATGTTAAATTAACGAAGACAAAAATTTAAAAAATTTATATATATATATATATATATATATAAAAGAATGTAATCACTTAATTTTGGATGTTGATTGATCAAGATCAGCGAGTTGTACGTTAATAAGCATATAAATAATTAATTATTTTCTGTATCGGATATAGGAAAATGATTGCAGAATATGGTGATGAAACGGTAAAGCTATGTGGAAGATTGATGAAGATATTGTCCATAAATCTTGGACTTGGGGAGGAGTATCTTCAAAATGCTTTTGGAGGTAGTGAGAACATAGGTGCATGCTTAAGGGTGAATTTTTACCCGAAATGTCCACAACCTGATCTCACTCTTGGTCTGTCTCCACACTCCGATCCCGGTGGCTTTACCCTTCTCCTGCCTGATGAGGACGTGTCCGGACTTCAAGTCCTCAAAAGTAATGACTGGGTTACTGTTAAACCTGTTCCAAATGCTTTCATTGTCAACATAGGGGATCAAATTCAGGTTACTGATCTCTCCAGCTTCTTTCTCTAGTACGTATATATATGCTACAAGAAAAATAAACATTTATGACAATAATGACTATTTGCGATAAAAATAGACTCATTTTAACATGAAATAGTCATTGTCGCAGAAAATAATTGCACACAAATAAGCAGTTTCTTATACTACTACTTAAAAGTGGCTCAACTTTTTCTTTTTATGATCCTTTATTTATACTGATAACTTATAGTTCTATTCATAATCAGTGATTTGAGATGCCATATATTATATACAAATGATCACGTTTCTTAATTTAGGTGCTGAGTAATGCAATTTACAAGAGTGTGGAGCACAGGGTGATCGTGAATGCAGTGAAAGATCGAGTTTCGCTGGCCTTATTTTACAACCCAAAGAGCGATTTACTCATCCAACCTGCCGAGCAGCTTGTGACCGAGGATCGGCCTGCACTTTATTCACCAATGACATTTGACGAATACAGACTTTATATCAGGACAAAGGGTCCTCGTGGCAAGGCTCAAGTCGAATCCTTAAAATCTCCCAGATAAATTCAAGATATAATAATTAATATTGTGTTATTTTTCCAAAACGACTCGGTACTGCCATGCACGCAGTACCTTCTGAATAATCCATCCTTGTCAATCTGTAATGTACGTTAATAAAAACTTGAATTGCATGAGAAAAGTTATGAGAGACAACTTCAGTACACAACGATCGTTGAACCTTTTCATAGTGCTTTTTATAATGAAGTACGCACATATTTTTTTCTTGTCAATCCAGGAAGGAAAGAAAATAATTGAATAACTTTACTGATATTGTGGTGAATGTAGAATAATTCTATATGCTATATATATATATATATATATATATATATATATATATATATATATGCTCTATCTCATTTTGTAAAATGATACTTTCCATTATTCTTTTTATCATTTCTTAATTTTTTTTAAATATAATTTAAAGTTGATGGATCACTTTCATTTCATCATAATGAGATAAGAGTGAGATGATCGTGTCACTATATATATTAAAAAAAAAAAGTATTGTGATGAATGATTTGCGTAGACTAGAATAGATTTATTTTTGTAGAAAATTTTCATATGTATAATAAATAACGGACAACAAATAAGCACACTATAACATAATTGGCTTTTTGGGATGACAATATTTATCCCAAAAAACTGGGATTTCGTCCCAAAATACTTTTTGGGATAAAAAAAAAAAAAAAAAAGGTTCCAAGGTCGTTCCAATAACAATATCCAAAAAGGTATTTTGGAATGAAAATATCAATTTCGTCCCAAAAAATATCTTTTGGGACGAAATTAAGCAGAACCGCTTGATCACGTTCGAACGGAATTTTTTTTCGAGACGCTTGAATTTTGTCCTAGAATCACGTTCAAAAGATACAAAATAGGATCGATACTGTTCGTGAGTGGTTGATTGATACTAGTCCGTTCAACCAAATAGGCATGAGAAAACGCTAGAACAAACAATTTGATGGTCAAATAGCAAGATGTTCAAACGGACCATAATAGGATCGAACGATTTTATATTAGTAGATGTTCAAACGTTTAGTTCACGTTCGATGATTCGTTCAAACGGTTTCATGTTCTGTTTGAACGTTTAATTCCGATTACATTCGAATGTTCTATATCAATGTTCGAATGATTTTACTCATCTTGTTCGACCGGTTTTTTCTCACTCGAGGGGTAACTATTTTATTTTATCCAATAATTAAAAACCAAATAGACATACATATATAATATTTAAAAAAATACATTATAATTTGTTCAATACCCATAAAACTAGTCTAATAAATGCGAACTAAATAAACAAAACAGTAATAGAACTAGCGTTCTTCGTACAGGAATAGATCTCAAAATCTATACATATAATACAAATCAGTTGCTTAGAGACCTAAACTGTTGCATAAACATCTGCATTTGGAGTTACACATCTCTCCTAAACTCTTCTTCTTATTATTCTTGTTGTTTTATGCGCATCTCCATGTATGCTTGTTTCACCAATTGAGCCTCTAATTCATGCTGCATTACAGCCAATTCTTCGATATTGGAATTCACTTTATCTAACGCTATAGAGGTATTATAGGCAAACCTGGACGATGAGGAAGAGCTAGAAAGCTTTACACAATATCTCAAACCCCTCAAATATCTTGAAAATTGACTTAGAACTTGTATAAAAATTTCAAGATCACTTGTTGAGAAATTTTGATCCGGTGCAAATTCAGCACGTAGGGTAACCATTTTATCCTAGACATAAGATAAAGAATTAATTTTGTCACAAATATTCAAATATTTTTAATTAAAACAAATTATATTACTTATATAATTTTTATGAGTATCGAGGTGAGTCCACTCTCTATTACGATCAGTATATGATGCAGCATATAATTTTATTAGATCATAATTTATATCTGACTCTTACTGCAAGAGACATTTGTTGAGATATAAAGTCATTAGAATACCTCCAAATTACAAACTATATACAATAAAAAATAAAATAGCATTACCAATTTCTTAGAGAGGTGATGGAAAGACTTGAGTTTGCATGATGATGAATCTTCAACTTCAATCTAGTTATTTTGTTTATGGAACTTTGCTACTGCATAGAAGTTATAAATATTAGAAAGTGAAAATTCTAAATAGGAAACATAAAAAATTTCATTTAATTTATCTTATATGATGGATTCTCAAACATATCACAAAATTTTTTTCAATCAGAAGGTCGGACATCCTGAAAAGGATGCTGCGTGCATCTTTCTTGTTCTCGAACTTATTGTAATACTCATGACACAACACCTTATATTTCCAGAATGCATTACATATAAGCTCATCGACAGTCTTACGCTCTTCTCTCTGACCAAAATTTAGTTCGAAGTCATCTTTGAAAAAATATATACATATCATCCAGAATATTCTAAATTTTGCATATATATATATATTAAATAATATTAATATCAATCAATTATTTAAACATTACTAAAAAAGGCTTCTTGATAAACTATTTCACATCTTTGGAGACTTTTTACCATGAACTCGTAGCCAAAGGTGCATAAGTTGGTATAAGAGCACCCACATGCGATGCAAGCCAAGCTGCTTATTGTCCTTCACCTCTGGTATGTTTGTCAGGAATGTTAACCTTAATCTTACTCATTTTACAATATTTTTTCAACGTCACACCTCTAGTAATGCCTTGACCTTGACGAGATTGTATTGTTAACTCTATAAAATATTTAATTCATTGTAGAAACAAAGTAAATAATGGTTAGAAATGATGTAATATGTATGAATGAACTTAATTAACACAAAATGACTATTAGATTTTTACCTTGTTCTGTAAAGTCAATCTCTAGTGGTGTGTCAGGAGGAGAGTTAGGAACGGGTGGAGATGAGATGCGCATTTCCTTCATCTTCGGTGGCATAATTTTGAAATATGATACATTCATTACCTAAAAGATTTGTCATAATGTGTAATGTGAACACAAAATTTGTCAATTATCTGTATCAGTTTCATTTGTAGATTCATCCTCATCATCTGTAGATACTTAAGATGACTCGACATTTTGCTCAACTGTCGCATCAACAGTTTCAGCCTCATATCTTCTCTTTGTAATGGAATCATCTCATACTGGCTCAAATCCACAAACAAGTTAAAGATGGGTTAACTCTCTTGGTATGTTTCTAAGTAGAGGGATCATCTTTTTCATCATCTTGTCCCTCCGCCTCAGGGATAACATCATATATATTTCTTGGAGAAAATTTTTGTACTATTCACCATTGATTTTAACATAGGATCATCTAAGTAGAATATTGTGATGCTTGGAAATCCAAAATAAAAAGATCATAATCATACCATTTTTTTTATGTATTAATTCTAAAAAATATTCATTATCGCGTTTTTCCCTTTAAGGATTGCTTAAATCTCACCAATCACACTTAAACACATACACCACAAGCTCCCCCAAATATCACGTTCCAATTATATCGATAATAACACCATAGAAATCAATGTTTTCTCCATCATGACTTCTTTCAACTAGCACACAACTATTTTATGTTTTCTTATAGCGTTCTCAATTCACTATGTGATACCTATTTTCTCGAGAAATACATGTAGAATATTGAGATTGAAAAATCATAGTCGCCAACCTATCAACTATTGTCTATCACGTCCAACGAAATTTCAGTAGCATCTCCCCATAGTTCTCCAAATATGCTCGTTTGATCATGTGCACCGACGAGTAACACGTCGAGGAACCATCACCGAATATGCATATCCAGAGAACAAGAAGAGATGACTCTACCAAAATCATAATGTCGGACGTTAACAGATACAGTTGGATAGTTTGTAAGAATGATCTTACAATCTCAAACTATCCACTCTGGACAATTCAAGAGTTATCAATCAACCGTTCATCCAGATTGATAACTCTCTAACGGGTCTAAGTTTTATTTCGATGAAATATACAAGACACGAGAGTAATACACAACAACAATACAAGATAAGAGAATATATCAAACAACTAAAACAATTATCGATCTTTATATTAAACTTAGTAATTAATTAAGATTTTAACTTTTTATATATTATTAAATATTCGATTTGCTATGATTTTCTTGTAAATATGATTATTATTAGAATAAGTTAACACATTATGAAGTATTAAGCATTTTTTAATATTTTTTTAGTATTAAGTATTAAGTATTTTTTTTTAATAATTTTTAATATTTCAGGTAAAAAGTAATTTTTAATATTTCAAGGAATGTGGGGGAGAAAATGAGGGAGCGGCGCTGGGTTAAAAGAGAATAAGGGATGAATGAGAATAAGGGGTGTTGTGGGGTATTTAAGTTTGTGCAGAATTTTTGAAGTTATTACGACGAAAAATGTCGTTGTAATAAGTACCAAGTGCACGAAACGTTGCCGTCCAACTTAAAACTTCTCTTATTAAGGCGAAAAAAGTTGTCACATGCGCGCCTTGTTAAGTTGTTGACCATTCGAATGTAAATATTACACGTTCAAATGAGAAAATTAATTCAGTGCACATGTTTTCCCGCTTGACAAATTTTTGAGCCCGCATTCGAACGGTAATAAAGTACCATTTGAACGCTATTCCACTGCTCAAGGATTCCCGAGACACATTCTTGCCACTATTTCAAACGCACCAAAATCCTAGAATACTTTCAAATGTGCTTCTTCATGGTTAAAAACGTTCAATCACTAATTAAGCATTGGAACGATATGCCATAACGTTCAAATGTATATTACTAAATATTTTATTATAGTTTAGTATCTACACTATACGTTTTAATTTATTACTATATATAATTTTTTTTTTTTACAAACATTACTATATATAGTTATACATATATATTGTGATATATATATATAAATATAGTGATGATATATACTATAGTTATATACTAATATACTATAATATACTATATTATAATTAGCATATACTAATACTATATATTATAGTATTTATATATGAAATCACTATATGATATATCATGCATATAATATCATATGGTATATAATATATAGTAATATAGATTATAGTATAGTTTAGTAATATGTAGTATAGTATACTATAGTATCATATATATATATATATAGTAATATATAGTATAGTGTACTATAGTATTATATATAATGGTCACACAGAAGGACAATCAATCAAAGGTGACTCGTGTTGGTGGTAAAAGTGGTGTAGAGATAGAGACTAGAGACATGCAGAGTGTCTTCTCTCTGTGAGGTGAGGTGAGGTGAGGTGAGATGAGGTGAGTCTTTACTCTGCAAAGAGAGGTCTCTCGGACGTGGTCTGTAGAGAGGTTCAGACATGGAGGAAGACCTTCAAAAGTAATGGGAATGCCTTATTCTAACAGAACAGGAGGCAGACACTGTGAGGGTGGAGAATGTTGTGTTAGAAAAGCTCGTAGAAAAAGGGAGAATGTGTCTTCTTATGCTGATCAATGCTAATAGGGTAGTGAACAGACAAGCCTTCAGAACAACCATGACCAAGGTTTGGAAACCTGAGGGTTGGATACAGTTCAAGGATGTGGGAGACAATAGGGTCCTGGTGGAGTTCCAGCATGAACGTAACAAGATTAGGGTCTTGCATGGGAGGCCTTGGTCCTTTGCAGGGTGTTAATGTGCTTACAGGAGATCGATGGACAAGTTCTTTTGAAGGATATAGTCTTTACAAAGGAGTTCTTCTGGGTTTAGGCTCATGACATGCTAATGGCCCGCATGACTGGGAAGGTTGGTGAGATTTTTTTTTGAGGATGGAAAAGGTTGTTGAGGTGGAGACTGATGATGCAAGCTGTGGATGGGGGAGTGTGCTGAGAGCCAGAGTGGAAGTGGACATTACCAAACCTCTAATTCGAGGTACGTTCTTAACAATTGACAATTTTTGTTGTTGGATTCCTTTTAAGTATGAAAGACTCCCATCATTTTGTTTTGATTGTGGGTCTATAAAACATTCCAACCACTGTCATGGCACTAGTTGTTATAACAAGAAGCAAGATAGTAACTAGTATGGCCCTTGGCTTAGGGCTAACCATGCTAATATCAATGGTCATGAGGCAAAACGTTATGGTGATGACATGAACCAAAAACCCCACCATGACCAGTAGGGAGGCAGCTCAGGGATGAAGCCTACCAAGGAAGCTCAGGAAGCTAGACGTGATTCACGGGAGTTTGAATCAATGGAGGGATTGCCAATCAAGGTACAACGTGATTTAGGGAACCAAAGTAAAGCTGGTAGCCCCTCAACTAGGGCCTTGGATGAACCAAAGTTGACCCAAACCTTTCCTAACTCGATGGAGTTAGATAGGGAGTCATTGCCAAATCGGGGAGGTCTCTCTAATAAAGGTGTGAGCCAGAAAAGGGTTGAGATGAAAAATGAGAGTTTTTCATAAACCAAAAGGAGAGGGGTACCATTGTGGAACCACTCATTTCAGGCAGTTCTCTGGTAAGTCAAATCAATTCCATGGACAGTTTTTTGGACTAGAAGATTAAAGAGTTAACAGACTCTAGACTTAAAGTCACACGTGACAGGTCATGAAAACAGTGCACGTGCTAGCAAAAAACCTAAAGGTGATTACTCTAGTGAGGTGTTGAACTATGAAAAGTTGGTAGTGGCTGCTAGGCAGCACCACCAACAAAAATGATTTATCTTAGGTGGAACTGCTGAGGACTTGGGAACCTCAGACAATTCGAGAACTTCACAGATTAGTGAGGTCTAAGAGCCCATCTCTAATCTTCCTTATGGAAACTAAGTGTGGGAGAGAAAGGGTAGAGAAAGTTAGAAGAAGTGTGGGTTATGAAAACAGTTTTGTGGTGGATAGCAGGGGTAGTGGAGGGTTGGATTTCCTGTGGAAGGATGAAATTAATGTTACTCTTGGCACCTTTTCACAGAACCATATCTCACTTAAAATCCATGAGGAGACAACAAGCAAGGACTGGCTGTTGACTGGGTTTTATGCATCTCCTTATACCAGAGGAAGGAGGGAAGTTGGAGGTTGTTAAGGGCCTTAAAACCTACTGTCCAGATGGCCTGGTTATGCTATGGAGACTTTATGAAATAATGCAAGACAATGAGAAGAGTGGAGCTGCTGATAGGCCTATCAGTCAGATGGAGGATTTCTATTTAGCTGTGAATAATTGTGGTTTGAGTGACTTGGGGTTCAAAGGGGACAAATTCACGTGGAGCAACAACAAAGAAGGGGCACAATTCACAAATGAGAGACTCAATAGAGCAATTGGCAATTCCCACTAGTTTGATCAATGGAAGTCATATTCAGTTGAGGTGGAGTATGTTCACACCTTTGACCATAAACCCATTCTACTTTATATGGATTCTAAGGATCCTGAGGTCCTTAGGAGGGATAGGCCATTCAAGTATGAGGCCAAGAGGGCCAATAGGGAGGACTACAAAAAGGTGGTAGAGGATGCATGGAAGAGGCCTTTGCTATCTTCCAACAAGCTGGATAGAACAGTGGTTTCACTAAACAACTACAAGTTGAGACTAGTTGAATGGAGCAGGTTTATTTTTGGGAACTCAAAGAGATAACTCAACCACAAACTCAAGCAACTTAATGACTTGCAAAGGTCCAACACAGGGGGCCTTGGAGATGAGATCAAAAGAGTCCAATGGGATATTGACAAATTGCTGGAAGAGGAAGATGTAACCTGGAAGCGAAAAGCTAAATAGAAATGGCTTCAGGATAGGGATAGGAATACCAAGTTTTTTCACCACTGTGCCAACCAAAGAAGAAAGACTAACTCTATCATGTGCATTAAAGATGAAGATGGAAATGAAGTTGTTTCCTAGGATGCGATTGCTAACCAGTTTCAAATTTTCTTGCAGGGTATATTCACAACATCTGGCCTTGAAGGTATCCCAACTTGCATTAACAGTGTGGAGACTAGGGTCACTAGTGAGATGAGCTCCTTTTTATCTAAGAAGTTTTTTGAAAAGGAAGTGGAAGATGTTATATTCCAAATGAACCCTCTTAGTTCCCCTGGACCAGATGGATTTCCCCCAGCCTTTTATCAACAGCATTGGACCTCGATTGGTAAAGAGGCATGTGAAACTGTGTTATTTGCGCTTAACTCGAGAGGCAGTTTAGAGGGACTTAATGAGACCTTTACTGTCAAAGTAAAGTCTCCTAAAATGGTCACTGATTACAGACCCATAAGTTTGCACAATGTCCTATACAAGATCATTTCTAGAACCATTGCAAACATACTCAGAAACATCCTACCTGAAATTATCTCTCCTACACAATCTGCCTTTGTGCCTGGTAGATTGATCTCTGACAATGTGATTGTGGCCTTTGAGGCACTGCATTCAATGAACAACGAGTTGTTAGGAAAGGTAGGACATATGGCATTGAAGTTTGACATGAGTAAAGCATATGATCGAGTTGAATGGGCCTTCCTTAAAACTGTGATGCTTAAACTAGCTTTTCCTAGGGATTGGGTTAAACTAACTATGAATTGCATAGAAATTATTTCCTATTCTCTTTTAATTAATGGGACCCCACAATAGAACTTCTTCCCTTCAGGAGGGATTAGGCAAGGGGACCCACTGTCCCCTTACCTGTTTATCCTTTATGTTGAGGTTTTGAGCAACATGTTGAACAAGTCTGCGGTGAGAGGAGCCATATTAGGAATACCAATTGCTAGGGCCAAATGTACATTAATCATCTATTTTTTGCAAATGATAGCCTACTTTTTTGTAAGACTAATGCAATTGAGTGGAGTAGGTTGATTCATATTTTGTCCATGTATGAGTATGCCTCTGGTCAGAGATTGAATAAAGAAAAAACATCTATACAATTTAGTAGGAACACTCCCAAGGCAGCTCAAGAGTTAATCCTAAAGATTGCCAGTGTCAGATCAAGCTCCTCTCATGAACACTATCTTGGTCTTCCTGCAATGGTTGGGAGATCAAAGATTGGGTCCTTTAGAAAAATTCTTGACATGATGAAGAAGAGAGTTAACAGCTTCAAGTTAAGTCCCTTTCACAAGCTGGCAAAGAGATATTGTTGAAAGCTGTGGTCCAAGCTTTGCCTACTTATTGCATGGGGTTTTTAAGCTTCCTGGTACCCTTATCAGACAGATGAATAGTGTCATGCATATGGGATTTCATGGAACACTATGGGGATAGCCAAGACAATTGGAGGGTTGGGATTTAGAGATATTGAGAGTTTCAATCTAGCATTGTTGGCTAAGCAGGGATGGAGCCTTATACAACACCCTCAGTCTCTAGCATCCCAAGTATTGAAACTGAAGTATTTCCCTCACTCCCCCTTTTTGGAAGCTAAAGCTAGAAATAGGCCCTTTTACATATGGAGGAGCATATTGGCAGCAAAATCCTTGGTGGCAAAAGGTTCAATGTGGAGGGCTGGGAATGACAGAAGTATAAAGATTTGGGTGGATAAGTGGCTCCCTCAGACTCATTCAGGCAAAGTGACCAGTGAGGTGCAGGGGTTGGATTCTGCAGCAATAGTCAGCTCTTTGATTGACCCTGGCACAAGGACCTGGAACCAGGTGCAAGTTGAAGGCACCTTTAGAGAGGAGGAAGCAAGGTTGATAAAGCAGATCCCTTTAAGTTGTTCCAATCTGCCTGACAAACTAATATGGAGAAGTGCAACTAATGGTCGATTTTTTGTTAGAAGAGCATACCACCTCCAAAAGGAAATGGTTGATCAATCACAGGGTCAATCTTCTAGCTATGAGGAGAATTCAGAGGGGTGGAAGGTAATTTGGAAGCTCAATATTACCCCCGCTATAAAAAAACTTCCTGTTGAAAGTTTGCAGGAATGACCTACCTATTCTCAAGAATCTGTGTAAAAGAAGAATTGTTGAGGAGCCTCTGTGTCCCATCTGCTTAAGAGAGGATGAAACTACTTTCCATATGGCTTGGAGTTGTCTTGCAACTCAAGACGTCTGGGGGCAGTGCTCTATATTCCTTCAAAAGAGATACTTTTCACTTATGTCTTTCAAGGAATTATGGATCCATTTATGCAAATATACTGATTTGAAAATCGTAGAAGAATTTTCTATGGTCTCAAGGCTTAGTTGGCAAAGGAGGAATAATTTTATCTTTCAAACGGAGTTCTCCCACCCTAAATGTGTGATCAAATGGGCCTCTAATGCTTTGGTAGGATTAGAGTCCATCAAGAACTCGAGAGTGAAGCTGAAGCCTAGGTAACAGATTGAAGAAAAGTGGTATGCACCTCTAGAGAACACTTACAAATTTAACTGGGATGCTACTGTGAGTAAGGTCAATTGCAGGATTGGATTATGGGTTATTGTAAGGGATCATAAAGGCCACATGATTATTGCTTTAAGGAAGAATAGGCCATTGTTCCCTGATCATTGGCTAACTGAGGCTTGTGGAGCTCTTGAGGCAATCAAGCTTGGAATTCAACTGGGTATAAACCAGATGGTGCTAGAGGGTGATTCATAGCAGGTGGTTCGAGACGTTATGTCAAAGGCTCAATATGGGTCTGCTACTGCAGTGGTTATCAACGACACTCAACAACTCCTTAATTAATATGTTAAGTGGTCAGCTAGACATGTTAGAAGAGCTGCCAACAAAATGGCTCGTGTTTTAGCTAGAAATGTCATACTTATTTCAGACTCTCTTGTAGACATTGAGAACCTCCTCCTTATATTCTTGATTTGTTGGCTAATGAATGATTGAGCTTTATACTTATTGATAATGTACTATATATAATATTGTAATATATACTATATATCATATATTGATATATTCTACGTATCATATAGTGATATACTATACATGTATATACTATACTATATAATACTATAATATATATAGTACTTTATTATAGAACCATATTGATATATATAATATATACTATATTGATATATATTATAGTGATATATGATATATACTATACTGATATAGGCTACATATTATCATATAGTGATATACTAAACATAAATATAATATACTATGGTATATATGATATACTATACATACATACATACATATACTATGATATACATATAATATATAATATGTATATAATATACATACATACATATGATATACTATGGTATATATTATATGATATTATAATATCATATCATATAATATATTATCATATAGTATATACTAATATACTATAGTATAATTAGCATATACTAATACTATATATTATATGTGAAATCACTATATGATATATCATACATAGAATATCATATAAGATATAATATATTAAATATAAAAAATCAATTAATTTACTAAATTTGAAATGAACACATTTCGAACAGTAAATAATATTGTTCGAACGGTAAGTCAAAACCGTTCGAACGTATAACTTATTGTTTCGAACGGTTTTATACATATAAGGTATCGAGAGAGGCTTTTCAACACCACCATCGCCCCCCATAACAACCATTCAAACTTGAATTGAACAGACCCCATAGATAGTCAAACATCGTAGTCTCAGCCATCGTCACCGCCACCTTCGAAGACTCTTTCCTTTCAAGTGGTACACTTCTTATATATCTCGTTTGGGTTATTCTAAGTAAGTTTTGTTAGATTATTTGTAAAAAATTGGAAAAATTTATTTTTCGACCGATAGCCTGGCCGAAAATCCACCGTAGGCTGTTTACCCATCATTGTGTAGTTGTTATTTGTGGAAGAAAGAAATAGTTTCCATGGCCGCTGAGTTGACTCAACCATGACTGAGTTCGATCCAGATATCGTTCAAACGATGTTGTATTCGTTCAAACAATAGGAACTCAAATGTTGAACGTTTGATCGGTTCACCATGCATTCGAACCGAATTTAATATTTGCGTTCGAACATATATAATTCATGTTCGAACAGGGATGTAAAAATCTTAACGTTCGAATAGGTATGGATTCGATTGAACGGTATAACAGGAAATAGTTTCTAATTGTTTTAATTAGTATATAATTTTGTGAATATTTATGTATTATATTTTATAACTAATGTTGCATATACATATATTTTAAATTTTAAATTTCGGATTGACGATGTCTTATAGAGAACATAAGTGTAGCACACCAGTGCAACCTTCAATTGAAACAGTTTGAGAGAGGACTATCTTATTAGAACGTCAGGTTAAGATTTTTGACTTTTTGACTCTTATTTGGGAGGGTCATTCTTCGACATCAATTTTCAATGATCATGGTTGGACACCAATCCTCAATCAGAAGGACAAAGCATGGGACCTCGTGTCTTATATTGACATCATCTTTGAGTTCTATAAAGAGTTCGGTCGTACCAGCCTAGATGACGAATGGACATACACGATCTCTATCTAAGGAGCTTCAGTTATATTTTCAGCAGATAAACTTGCTAATTTTATTGGTATTTCTAGGCTGTCCGCTGCATATCCGAACGTGGTGCCTAGAGATTCTCCAACTTTGGGTGATGGGGAGACGACTGAGGACAAGGGATAAGCTTATACAGATGAGCTCAATACCCTCGCCGATTGTGAGGTGAGGGAGCTGGTTATTGGTCCAAATGCTCCTCTATATGATAGGATGAAGAGCATCAAGCAGGCAGATCTATTTGTTTTCTTCAAGACCATGAATTTGATCATGCCAACAATATTGATCCTCGGCAGCACAAGACAGAGGTGGGCATGGATTGGGTGAAATTTGTGATACGCGTCGCTCGTGGCATTCATATTGACCTAGTGGCTTAAATATTCAATAAGATTCAATCAAAGGCCTAGTACATTACAGCGAATATATTGCCATTCAGGATCCTGATCACCTGACTTCTGCTACAAGTCAGGGTCCTGCCAGATATTGTCGAGCTTGTCCAGGAATAGTAAACACCTTCTAAATAGTAAACACCTTCTGTCATTTTTTAGGAATGAAATTTGAATTTTGTCCGTACATCTCATTTTTTGGGGATTTTCATTTTGTTCCAAACAAAAATCATCCCAAAAATTAATTTTTGTATTAATAGAGAGTTTTCCTCCACATATATCTAACCTTTTCAATTGCATGCACGAGATCAAACCTTCTAGTCCAACTAGTGAATAAAGAGAACGTACTGTACTCAATTCGTGTCTTATAAGTTGCATGAGGTTCCTAAATTACAAACATGTAAATATATAATGTTCCTAATTAAGCCACCTAATTACATATACTTGGAGATGGTTGTGTCCAAGTCCAACTAGTGACCACAAAGTTGTAGTCCATGTGTTTATAATTTTAAAAATGAATTTTTGCATGTAATATTTTTAGGAAATGGCCGGCTGGGTCATATACTTTTCAATGCACTTTGCCTTTTCAAAGTTGTATGATTTTCTGTGACGTCCATGCATGGGGCTCCACACACTATATCCACACGTTTCTAATGTGTGTGTGTGTATATATATATATACATATAGTTTCAAGATTCAAAAGCAATATCAAGTCAATAATATTAAAATCACCTTTTGACTTACGTGTGCATGCGTATGTACGTATATACGTGACAACATATATAACAACCTCATTTTTGTCTGATTGTACGTGGACGTTCATAAGACGGTAAGAGTTCTTAACTTTCGAGTCCCTCTAGTAATTGTTTTTCCATTTTCTTCCATTTTTATTTCTTTTGCTAAATAGAACAGTAATAATTAAGATGATTTGGAGGGAGCAGTGAAAATCAATTAGCTAAGGCAGGCTTCCATTATTAATATTGTGCAATGCAGATCTCTACATGCATGATGAGGGTTGTTGGGTCAAAACTACGAGTTGCTATTTAGGAACGTATTTTTTTACATGCAGATGCCCAACATTTTAACACAATGAAGTATTGTGAGGGTTGTGCCCAAGTAAAGGAAGCGATGCCCTCCTAAGGAAAAGGGTTGGCGAAGAAGAGACAAGTAGACAGACAACGTGCAGCCAAACCTAGAGTAACACGAAGGTGTTTAGAAGGTGTCAGGAGTTTTACACAGAGGTCCATACTCCATAAGAGATGCCACATGTCCATACTCCATAAGAGATGTCACATGATCTGGAGTGAGCCTACGAAAAATAGATTATGAACTTACGAACCATATCCGTCTTATCTCAAAGGTATGGTCTAGCACTATGTGGGAGATTCTTATTAGGGGAAGGACTGTAGGATTTGACTGAAGGTAAATTGCAGAGGATGTGCACGCCTTGTTCTTGAAAGTCTCTGCCATCCTGCAAAGCTAGAGGGCAAAAAGATGAATGAGATCAAATGTCTCTCATTCAAGCATATCTAAAGTTGGATGGACGTCAAATCTAGGGCTAACAATCCCTCAGTATAAAAGGCATTGGGTGAAAGCCAAAATCTCACTTTTGAGATTGTAAGTGTTTTTCTTCTCTAGCTTCGTAGTCTTCAAGAGATCAAGTGACTTCAAAGCGTGCAACAGAAGGATCGACACTGATGCTACTACAATAATTGAAGTACTATTTTGGTAGGTTAGCTGTTACGACCATCCTAGAAATGTGGGTACATCTTTATGAATATGTTGTAAGTTCAAGGTTCTGCATATTTTGTAACACACTCCCTTTCTTAAATAAAAGTATATTTGCTTCATTATATTTATTGGTTACACAATGATTTTGAGATGATGAGTTTGAATGTTGCAATTTGAGGATGATGATATTTTCGTGTGTTGAGTCTTACCATGTGTTAATAATCATGGATGGGTTGAGGAGTCCCCATGCCATTCATACAGCACGTTGCCACAAGTTTAATAAGAGTAAAGTGATTCCTCGTGATGATCAGGGTAGAACATCTTTGTATTGGCCTTACTTAATAACATGGGTAGAGAGTTCTCTGTTGGTCATGCATAGTTTCCTTATGTGTGTTGATCGGGTCGAGTGATTCTCCGACTTAGTTTGGCTGGATTTGGTGAATGAGCTCGTACGTTGGCTGGGTAAAGTGATTCCTCGAGTTGAACGGGTGGAGCAATTTTCTTGTTGGTACTTATATGATGAGATATTGTGAATTTCAAGTGGTTTGATAATAGGGTGATTCCTTGCCTTATTAGTGACTATGGACATGTGAGATTTGCTCAAAGAATGATTCCTCGCCATGACCATGAATATAGTGCATGCATATTCATTTTCTTTGTCTCTCATTAATAATAATGTCATGTGTTTTAACCTATTGAAATTTCATAGAAGTCTCACTGTGTTAGTCCCACCTTCAGTTTCGTTTACTGGAGCCGTAGATGTTGATGCAAATTAAGTCTAGGCAGAGTTTCCCAGGAAAGAAGGACTTGCTAGGAATGACAAGAACAAAAGTAATGCAAAATCGAAATTAATCACATACAAACACAAGTTTTATGTGGTTCAGAAACTTACCTACACTCACAGAGTAACAGAGAATTTTATTCTCTTGAAGGTCGAAATACACCGTGTGGCAATACAATGGGCAACCGTATGGAGTAGTACAATATATATATATATATGGCAAAATCCTAATTAGGGTTATCAGTGCGTTAACCCTAATTAAGTAATTAAGGGTCAGGTCAGGCCGGTTTAGGAGCTAAACTCGGGTCAAACCAATACATAATTAGGGTTATTAAGGGTTGGGCCTAAGCCTCATGGCAAATCCACCAAAATACTGTAACAAATTCTTGTCGGGTTTGGTCAGGCCATCAAATTCGGCCGCCACAAAAATAAACGAGGCTCCACACCAATAGACCTAATAGGACTAGCCTCGCTCAAGCTATAGACATGAAGGTCTATCTCTGATTGTTAGCTATTTGTTTTGGTAAAATGTATATTTTACTTAGGCGACAAGTCATGTACGGTTCGTTATGTTTTGATTTAAGTGAGGGACTGATGACAGTATATAATATTATTTTGGAAGAAACAACGATGACAGTACATTTCACTTAACGTGCACTCTACATGATAATGCATGTCTAGACTCGAATTAGATCTTGGGTGTTGCCAGTCGACTAGCATACTTGGCACCACGGATCCTCGCTGAAATCTTTACCAAGTAACGAGGGTGCAACATCTATGATATCTTCTTTTAAAAAAAAAATTAAAACTATCATTTAGGTTTTGATTTATTTAAATTAATCCAAGAGCCACAGTTGCACCCTTTATATCACATTTAAAAAAAAAATTATATGTCTATAAATAAAATATAGCCGTTTAGGGATTGTATAACCCAACCCCCCCCCCCCCCCGGGGGTGATTTTCCTTCCTTCTCCCCGTCTCCCAAATCTCCTTCATTCTCTCTTGAGCCCTTACCTTGTTTGAGTCATCTCTATCACTTTCTCATGTTGTCGTAGGCCACTCTCTTAAGTGCCATCTTCTACTTTCCACTCTCAATAGTAAGAATCTGATTGTGTGACCTAATCTAGTTTAGGGTTTGAATTTGAGACCCTAATTAAGTGTGATTTTAAAAACCTAAAATATTTTATACTTTGCATTATGTCAGTGTTTGATAGTTTAATAATTCTATGGATAGTGGTGATTGTGCTCGTATCGGTGATGATAATACTTCTTCAAGTCCAACCACTAGCACTAATGTTACGTCCCCTACACCTAACCTTACCCATACACCTTTGGGTCCACCAAAGAAAAAAATCATCTACAACATGTGGGAACATTTCAAAAAATTAGAGGATGGTGACCCCAATAACCCACAAGCAAAATGTAACTATTGTGGTGTTATTTATGGCTGTCACTATAAATAATTTGGCACTTCCAGATGAAAAATCATTTAGAAGAATAATGCAGGAAGAGTCTTATGAGATGTAGGCTACTTGAAAAAAATAAATGTAAACTGGAGATTGGGCTTAAAAGATGGCGAATGGGAGTAGTGGGGGTACTACATTCAAAGAATTTGTGAAGTTTGACCCAGAGAGGTGTAGAAGGTCTTTAGCTCATATAATCATAATTGATGAGCTACCAATTCGATTTGTGGAGGGTTAAGGGTTCCAAGCCTACTTTAAAGATTTGGAACCTAGATTTAACATTCATTCTTGTTGCACGGTGGTGAAGGATGTTCTTAAAATATATAGGCTTGAGAATGATTTGTTAACAAATTTCTTGAATGGTGAAAGAGTTTGTCTCATTGCTGATACATGGACATTAGTCTAAAATTTGAACTACATGTGTTTAACTGTTCAATTTGTAGATATTGGTTGGAGGTCACACAAAAATATTCTTAAGTTTTGTTTAATCGCCAATTACAAAGGTGACACCTGTGGGAAGGCGGTAGGGTCCAAAATAATATTGGATAATGGCTCGTCTAATGATATTGCACTTGAGTATTTGAAGAATAGAGTTAAAGAAATTCTAGCTCTAGAAAAGTTTATAAAACTAAAAAATAGATTTTGAAAAAACCATAACATGTAATCTTTCTCTATTCTCCTTTGAGTCTTTTTTAGTCTTCCTATATTTTATCTTTTGTATGCACGACTATTTTACCTTAAGCAAAAATATAATTATTTTTATGTTGTGTTAATAATAGAAACTTAAAAAATTGAAATAGCAAAGAGATCTAGAAGGGAGAAAACAATTATAAATACAATAAAGAAAGCTGTTAGGTTTCATTCAGTATAGCCCTAATTAGTTACCACATTGATCATGTGTGCAAGCTCCGCAAGTTATCTATGGCTTAAAATAGGTTTCAAGAGCCTAATAATTTCAACTTAAGGCCTGGTTTGGATTCACAACTCATCTCAACTCATCTCACTACTATTCACTACTATTCATCAACTTTAACTCACAAATCTCACTACTATTCACAACACATCT